>NW_027526548.1:300000-461809 GCF_052857255.1 Amblyomma americanum | reverse complement strand
ATAACTGCTCGAAAAGCTTATATTCATGCGTAATACAACGAAAGAAGCTGTTTTAGACCAAAACGAGCTAGATCTGAACACATCGGTTTTACAAGTGTCTATGTGATACGCGTCAAAACTTTTTCTCTTATAACTGCGCGAAAAGCATGTATTCGTGCTTAATACAACGAAACAAGCTGTTTTAGACCTAAACGAGCTAAATCTGAACACATCGGTTTTACAAATGTCCATGTGATACGCGTCAAAACTTTTTCTCCTATAACTGCGCGAAAAGCATGTATTCGTGCTTAATACAACGAAACAAGCTGTTTTAGACCTAAACGAGTTAGATCTGAACACATCGGTTTTACAAGTGTCTATGTGATACGCGTCAAAACTTTTTCTCTTATAACTGCTCGAAAAGCTTGTATTCATGCGTAATACAACGAAAGAAGCTGTTTTAGACCAAAACGAGCTAGATCTGAACACATCGGTTTTACTAGTGTCTATGTGATACGCGTCAAAACTTTTTCTCTTATAACAGCGCGAAAAGCATGTATTCGTGCTTAATACAACGAAACAAGCTGTTTTAGACCTAAACGAGCTAGATCTGAACACATCGGTTTTACAAATGTCCATGTGATACGCGTCAAAACTTTTTCTCTTATAACTGCGCGAAAAGCATGTATTCGTGCTTTTAATACAACGAAACAAGCTGTTTTAGACCTAAACGAGTTAGATCTGAACACATCGGTTTTACAAGTGTCTATGTGATACGCGTCAAAACTTTTTCTCTTATAACTGCTCGAAAAGCTTGTATTCATGCGTAATACAACGAAAGAAGTTGTTTTAGACCAAAACGAGCTAGATCTGAACACATCGGTTTTACAAGTGTCTATGTGATACGCGTCAAAACTTTTTCTCTTATAACTGCGCGAAAAGCATGTATTCGTGCTTAATACAACGAAACAAGCCGTTTTAGACCTCAACGAGCTAGATCTGAACACATCGGTTTTACAAGTGTCCATGTGATACGCGTCAAAACTTTTTCTCATAACTGCTCGAAAAGCTTGTATTCGTGCGTATTACAACGAAACAAGCTGTTTTAGACCAAAGCGAGCTAGATCTGAACATATCGGTTTTACAAGTGTATGTGGTACGCCTCAAAACATTTTCTCTTATAACTGCGCGAAAAGCATGTATTCGTGCTTAATACAACGAAACAAGCTGTTTTAGACCTAAACGAGCTAGATCTGAACTCATCGGTTTTACAAATGTCCATGTGATACGCGTCAAAACATTTTCTCTTATAACTGCGCGAAAAGCATGTATTCGTGCTTAATACAACGCAACAAGCCGTTTTAGACCTAAACGAGCTAGCTCTGAACACATCGGTTTTACAAGTGTCCATGTGATACGCGTCAAAACTTTTTCTCATAACTGCTCGAAAAGCTTGTATTCGTGCGTATTACAACGAAACAAGCTGTTTTAGACCAAAGCGAGCTAGATCTGAACATATCGGTTTTACAAGTGTATGGGGTACGCGTCAAAACATTTTCTCTTATAACTGCGCGAAAAGCATGTATTCGTGCGTATTACAACGAAACAAGCTGTTTTAGACCAAAGCGAGCTAGATCTGAACACATCGGTTTTACAAGTGTCCATGTGATACGCGTCAAAACTTCTAACTGCTCGAAAAGCTTGCATTCGTGCTTAATACAACGAAACAAGCTGTTTTAGACCAAAACGAGCTAGATCTGAACACATCGGTTTTACAAATGTCTATGTGATACGCGTCAAAACTTTTTCTCTTATAACGAAACAAGCTGTTTTAGACCTAAACGAGCTAGATCTGAACACATCGGTTTTACAAGTGTCCATGTGATACGCGTCAAAACTTTTTCTCATAAATGCTCGAAAAGCTTGTATTCGTGCGTATTACAACGAAACAAGCTGTTTTAGACCAAAACGAGCTAGATCTGAACACATCGGTTTTACAAGTGTATGTGATACGCGTCAAAACTTTTTCTCTTATAACTGCGCGAAAAGCATGTATTCGTGCCTAACACAACGAAACAAGCTGTTTTAGACCTAAACGAGCTAGATCTGAACACATCGGTTTTACAAGTGTCTATGTGATACGCGTCAAAACTTTTTCTCTTATAACTGCGCGAAAAGCATGTATTCGTGCTTAATACAACGAAACAAGCCGTTTTAGACCTAAACGAGCTAGATCTGAACACATCGGTTTTACAAGTGTCTATGTGATACGCGTCAAAACTTTTTCTCTTATAACTGCTCGAAAAGCTTGTATTCATGCGTAATACAACGAAAGAAGTTGTTTTAGACCAAAACGAGCTAGATCTGAACACATCGGTTTTACAAGTGTCTATGTGATACGCGTCAAAACTTTTTCTCTTATAACTGCGCGAAAAGCATGTATTCGTGCTTAATACAACGAAACAAGCCGTTTTAGACCTAAACGAGCTAGATCTGAACACATCGGTTTTACAAGTGTCCATGTGATACGCGTCAAAACTTTTTCTCATAACTGCTCGAAAAGCTTGTATTCGTGCGTATTACAACGAAACAAGCTGTTTTAGACCAAAGCGAGCTAGATCTGAACATATCGGTTTTACAAGTGTATGTGGTACGCCTCAAAACATTTTCTCTTATAACTGCGCGAAAAGCATGTATTCGTGCTTAATACAACGAAACAAGCTGTTTTAGACCTAAACGAGCTAGATCTGAACTCATCGGTTTTACAAATGTCCATGTGATACGCGTCAAAACATTTTCTCTTATAACTGCGCGAAAAGCATGTATTCGTGCTTAATACAACGCAACAAGCCGTTTTAGACCTAAACGAGCTAGCTCTGAACACATCGGTTTTACAAGTGTCCATGTGATACGCGTCAAAACTTTTTCTCATAACTGCTCGAAAAGCTTGTATTCGTGCGTATTACAACGAAACAAGCTGTTTTAGACCAAAGCGAGCTAGATCTGAACATATCGGTTTTACAAGTGTATGGGGTACGCGTCAAAACATTTTCTCTTATAACTGCGCGAAAAGCATGTATTCGTGCGTATTACAACGAAACAAGCTGTTTTAGACCAAAGCGAGCTAGATCTGAACACATCGGTTTTACAAGTGTCCATGTGATACGCGTCAAAACTTCTAACTGCTCGAAAAGCTTGCATTCGTGCTTAATACAACGAAACAAGCTGTTTTAGACCAAAACGAGCTAGATCTGAACACATCGGTTTTACAAATGTCTATGTGATACGCGTCAAAACTTTTTCTCTTATAACGAAACAAGCTGTTTTAGACCTAAACGAGCTAGATCTGAACACATCGGTTTTACAAGTGTCCATGTGATACGCGTCAAAACTTTTTCTCATAAATGCTCGAAAAGCTTGTATTCGTGCGTATTACAACGAAACAAGCTGTTTTAGACCAAAACGAGCTAGATCTGAACACATCGGTTTTACAAGTGTATGTGATACGCGTCAAAACTTTTTCTCTTATAACTGCGCGAAAAGCATGTATTCGTGCCTAACACAACGAAACAAGCTGTTTTAGACCTAAACGAGCTAGATCTGAACACATCGGTTTTACAAGTGTCTATGTGATACGCGTCAAAACTTTTTCTCTTATAACTGCGCGAAAAGCATGTATTCGTGCTTAATACAACGAAACAAGCCGTTTTAGACCTAAACGAGCTAGATCTGAACACATCGGTTTTACAAGTGTCCATGTGATACGCGTCAAAACTTTTTCTCATAACTGCTCGAAAAGCTTGTATTCGTGCGTATTACAACGAAACAAGCTGTTTTAGACCAAAGCGAGCTAGATCTGAACATATCGGTTTTACAAGTGTATGTGGTACGCCTCAAAACATTTTCTCTTATAACTGCGCGAAAAGCATGTATTCGTGCTTAATACAACGAAACAAGCTGTTTTAGACCTAAACGAGCTAGATCTGAACTCATCGGTTTTACAAATGTCCATGTGATACGCGTCAAAACTTTTTCTCTTATAACTGCGCGAAAAGCATGTATTCGTGCTTAATACAACGAAACAAGCGGTTTTAGACCTAAACGAGCTAGATCTGAACACATCGGTTTTACAAATGTCCATGTGATACGCGTCAAAACTTTTTCTCTTATAACTGCGCGAAAAGCACGTATTCGTGTTTAATACAACGAAACAAGCTGTTTTAGACCTAAACGAGCTAGATCTGAACACATCGGTTTTACAAGTGTCTATGTGATACGCGTCAAAACTTTTTTTCTTATAACTGCTCGAAAAGCTTGTATTCATGCGTAATACAACGAAAGAAGCTGTTTTAGACCAAAACGAGCTAGATCTGAACACATCGGTTTTACTAGTGTCTATGGGATACGCGTCAAAACTTTTTCTCTTATAACTGCGCGAAAAGCATGTATTCGTGCTTAATACAACGAAACAAGTTGTTTTAGACCTAAACGAGCTAGATCTGAACACATCGGTTTTACAAGTGTCCATGTGATACGCGTCAAAACTTCTAACTGCTCGAAAAGCTTGCATTCGTGCTTAATACAACGAAACAAGCTGTTTTAGACCAAAACGAGCTAGATCTGAACACATCGGTTTTACAAGTGTCTATGTGATACGCGTCAAAACTTTTTCTCTTATAACTGCGCGAAAAGCATGTATTCGTGCTTAATACAACGAAACAAGCTGTTTTAGACCTAAACGAGCTAGATCTGAACACATCGGTTTTACAAGTGTCCATGTGATACGCGTCAAAACTTTTTCTCATAAATGCTCGAAAAGCTTGTATTCGTGCGTATTACAACGAAACAAGTTGTTTTAGACCAAAACGAGCTAGATCTGAACACATCGGTTGTACAAGTGTATGTGATACGCGTCAAAACTTTTTCTCTTATAACTGCGCGAAAAGCATGTATTCGTGCTTAATACAACGAAACAAGCTGTTTTAGACCTAAACGAGCTAGATCTGAACACATCGGTTTTACAAATGTCCATGTGATACGCGTCAAAACTTCTAACTGCTCGAAAAGCTTGCATTCGTGCTTAATACAACGAAACAAGCTGTTTTAGACCAAAACGAGCTAGATCTGAACACATCGGTTTTACAAGTGTCTATGTGATACGCGTCAAAACTTTTTCTCTTATAACTGCGCTAAAAGCATGTATTCGTGCTTAATACAACGAAACAAGCTGTTTTAGACCTAAACGAGCTAGATCTGAACACATCGGTTTTACAAGTGTCTATGTGATACGCGTCAAAACTTTTTCTCTTATAACTGCTCGAAAAGCTTATATTCATGCGTAATACAACGAAAGAAGCTGTTTTAGACCAAAACGAGCTAGATCTGAACACATCGGTTTTACAAGTGTCTATGTGATACGCGTCAAAACTTTTTCTCTTATAACTGCGCGAAAAGCATGTATTCGTGCTTAATACAACGAAACAAGCTGTTTTAGACCTAAACGAGCTAAATCTGAACACATCGGTTTTACAAATGTCCATGTGATACGCGTCAAAACTTTTTCTCCTATAACTGCGCGAAAAGCATGTATTCGTGCTTAATACAACGAAACAAGCTGTTTTAGACCTAAACGAGTTAGATCTGAACACATCGGTTTTACAAGTGTCTATGTGATACGCGTCAAAACTTTTTCTCTTATAACTGCTCGAAAAGCTTGTATTCATGCGTAATACAACGAAAGAAGCTGTTTTAGACCAAAACGAGCTAGATCTGAACACATCGGTTTTACTAGTGTCTATGTGATACGCGTCAAAACTTTTTCTCTTATAACAGCGCGAAAAGCATGTATTCGTGCTTAATACAACGAAACAAGCTGTTTTAGACCTAAACGAGCTAGATCTGAACACATCGGTTTTACAAATGTCCATGTGATACGCGTCAAAACTTTTTCTCTTATAACTGCGCGAAAAGCATGTATTCGTGCTTTTAATACAACGAAACAAGCTGTTTTAGACCTAAACGAGTTAGATCTGAACACATCGGTTTTACAAGTGTCTATGTGATACGCGTCAAAACTTTTTCTCTTATAACTGCTCGAAAAGCTTGTATTCATGCGTAATACAACGAAAGAAGTTGTTTTAGACCAAAACGAGCTAGATCTGAACACATCGGTTTTACAAGTGTCTATGTGATACGCGTCAAAACTTTTTCTCTTATAACTGCGCGAAAAGCATGTATTCGTGCTTAATACAACGAAACAAGCCGTTTTAGACCTAAACGAGCTAGATCTGAACACATCGGTTTTACAAGTGTCCATGTGATACGCGTCAAAACTTTTTCTCATAACTGCTCGAAAAGCTTGTATTCGTGCGTATTACAACGAAACAAGCTGTTTTAGACCAAAGCGAGCTAGATCTGAACATATCGGTTTTACAAGTGTATGTGGTACGCCTCAAAACATTTTCTCTTATAACTGCGCGAAAAGCATGTATTCGTGCTTAATACAACGAAACAAGCTGTTTTAGACCTAAACGAGCTAGATCTGAACTCATCGGTTTTACAAATGTCCATGTGATACGCGTCAAAACATTTTCTCTTATAACTGCGCGAAAAGCATGTATTCGTGCTTAATACAACGCAACAAGCCGTTTTAGACCTAAACGAGCTAGCTCTGAACACATCGGTTTTACAAGTGTCCATGTGATACGCGTCAAAACTTTTTCTCATAACTGCTCGAAAAGCTTGTATTCGTGCGTATTACAACGAAACAAGCTGTTTTAGACCAAAGCGAGCTAGATCTGAACATAT
This sequence comes from Amblyomma americanum, assembly GCF_052857255.1. Taxonomy (NCBI): domain Eukaryota; kingdom Metazoa; phylum Arthropoda; class Arachnida; order Ixodida; family Ixodidae; genus Amblyomma; species Amblyomma americanum. The sequence continues at coordinate 455,023 of NW_027526548.1, read as the reverse complement.
CGGTTTTACAAGTGTATGGGGTACGCGTCAAAACATTTTCTCTTATAACTGCGCGAAAAGCATGTATTCGTGCGTATTACAACGAAACAAGCTGTTTTAGACCAAAGCGAGCTAGATCTGAACACATCGGTTTTACAAGTGTCCATGTGATACGCGTCAAAACTTCTAACTGCTCGAAAAGCTTGCATTCGTGCTTAATACAACGAAACAAGCTGTTTTAGACCAAAACGAGCTAGATCTGAACACATCGGTTTTACAAATGTCTATGTGATACGCGTCAAAACTTTTTCTCTTATAACGAAACAAGCTGTTTTAGACCTAAACGAGCTAGATCTGAACACATCGGTTTTACAAGTGTCCATGTGATACGCGTCAAAACTTTTTCTCATAAATGCTCGAAAAGCTTGTATTCGTGCGTATTACAACGAAACAAGCTGTTTTAGACCAAAACGAGCTAGATCTGAACACATCGGTTTTACAAGTGTATGTGATACGCGTCAAAACTTTTTCTCTTATAACTGCGCGAAAAGCATGTATTCGTGCCTAACACAACGAAACAAGCTGTTTTAGACCTAAACGAGCTAGATCTGAACACATCGGTTTTACAAGTGTCTATGTGATACGCGTCAAAACTTTTTCTCTTATAACTGCGCGAAAAGCATGTATTCGTGCTTAATACAACGAAACAAGCCGTTTTAGACCTAAACGAGCTAGATCTGAACACATCGGTTTTACAAGTGTCCATGTGATACGCGTCAAAACTTTTTCTCATAACTGCTCGAAAAGCTTGTATTCGTGCGTATTACAACGAAACAAGCTGTTTTAGACCAAAACGAGCTAGATCTGAACACATCGGTTTTACAAGTGTATGTGATACGCGTCAAAACTTTTTCTCTTATAACTGCGCGAAAAGCATGTATTCGTGCCTAACACAACGAAACAAGCTGTTTTAGACCTAAACGAGCTAGATCTGAACACATCGGTTTTACAAGTGTCTATGTGATACGCGTCAAAACTTTTTCTCTTATAACTGCGCGAAAAGCATGTATTCGTGCTTAATACAACGAAACAAGCTGTTTTAGACCTAAACGAGCTAGATCTGAACACATCGGTTTTACAAGTGTCCATGTGATACGCGTCAAAACTTTTTCTCATAAATGCTCGAAAAGCTTGTATTCGTGCGTATTACAACGAAACAAGTTGTTTTAGACCAAAACGAGCTAGATCTGAACACATCGGTTGTACAAGTGTATGTGATACGCGTCAAAACTTTTTCTCTTATAACTGCGCGAAAAGCATGTATTCGTGCTTAATACAACGAAACAAGCTGTTTTAGACCTAAACGAGCTAGATCTGAACACATCGGTTTTACAAATGTCCATGTGATACGCGTCAAAACTTCTAACTGCTCGAAAAGCTTGCATTCGTGCTTAATACAACGAAACAAGCTGTTTTAGACCAAAACGAGCTAGATCTGAACACATCGGTTTTACAAGTGTCTATGTGATACGCGTCAAAACTTTTTCTCTTATAACTGCGCTAAAAGCATGTATTCGTGCTTAATACAACGAAACAAGCTGTTTTAGACCTAAACGAGCTAGATCTGAACACATCGGTTTTACAAGTGTCTATGTGATACGCGTCAAAACTTTTTCTCTTATAACTGCTCGAAAAGCTTATATTCATGCGTAATACAACGAAAGAAGCTGTTTTAGACCAAAACGAGCTAGATCTGAACACATCGGTTTTACAAGTGTCTATGTGATACGCGTCAAAACTTTTTCTCTTATAACTGCGCGAAAAGCATGTATTCGTGCTTAATACAACGAAACAAGCTGTTTTAGACCTAAACGAGCTAAATCTGAACACATCGGTTTTACAAATGTCCATGTGATACGCGTCAAAACTTTTTCTCCTATAACTGCGCGAAAAGCATGTATTCGTGCTTAATACAACGAAACAAGCTGTTTTAGACCTAAACGAGTTAGATCTGAACACATCGGTTTTACAAGTGTCTATGTGATACGCGTCAAAACTTTTTCTCTTATAACTGCTCGAAAAGCTTGTATTCATGCGTAATACAACGAAAGAAGCTGTTTTAGACCAAAACGAGCTAGATCTGAACACATCGGTTTTACTAGTGTCTATGTGATACGCGTCAAAACTTTTTCTCTTATAACAGCGCGAAAAGCATGTATTCGTGCTTAATACAACGAAACAAGCTGTTTTAGACCTAAACGAGCTAGATCTGAACACATCGGTTTTACAAATGTCCATGTGATACGCGTCAAAACTTTTTCTCTTATAACTGCGCGAAAAGCATGTATTCGTGCTTTTAATACAACGAAACAAGCTGTTTTAGACCTAAACGAGTTAGATCTGAACACATCGGTTTTACAAGTGTCTATGTGATACGCGTCAAAACTTTTTCTCTTATAACTGCTCGAAAAGCTTGTATTCATGCGTAATACAACGAAAGAAGTTGTTTTAGACCAAAACGAGCTAGATCTGAACACATCGGTTTTACAAGTGTCTATGTGATACGCGTCAAAACTTTTTCTCTTATAACTGCGCGAAAAGCATGTATTCGTGCTTAATACAACGAAACAAGCCGTTTTAGACCTAAACGAGCTAGATCTGAACACATCGGTTTTACAAGTGTCCATGTGATACGCGTCAAAACTTTTTCTCATAACTGCTCGAAAAGCTTGTATTCGTGCGTATTACAACGAAACAAGCTGTTTTAGACCAAAGCGAGCTAGATCTGAACATATCGGTTTTACAAGTGTATGTGGTACGCCTCAAAACATTTTCTCTTATAACTGCGCGAAAAGCATGTATTCGTGCTTAATACAACGAAACAAGCTGTTTTAGACCTAAACGAGCTAGATCTGAACTCATCGGTTTTACAAATGTCCATGTGATACGCGTCAAAACATTTTCTCTTATAACTGCGCGAAAAGCATGTATTCGTGCTTAATACAACGCAACAAGCCGTTTTAGACCTAAACGAGCTAGCTCTGAACACATCGGTTTTACAAGTGTCCATGTGATACGCGTCAAAACTTTTTCTCATAACTGCTCGAAAAGCTTGTATTCGTGCGTATTACAACGAAACAAGCTGTTTTAGACCAAAGCGAGCTAGATCTGAACATATCGGTTTTACAAGTGTATGGGGTACGCGTCAAAACATTTTCTCTTATAACTGCGCGAAAAGCATGTATTCGTGCGTATTACAACGAAACAAGCTGTTTTAGACCAAAGCGAGCTAGATCTGAACACATCGGTTTTACAAGTGTCCATGTGATACGCGTCAAAACTTCTAACTGCTCGAAAAGCTTGCATTCGTGCTTAATACAACGAAACAAGCTGTTTTAGACCAAAACGAGCTAGATCTGAACACATCGGTTTTACAAATGTCTATGTGATACGCGTCAAAACTTTTTCTCTTATAACGAAACAAGCTGTTTTAGACCTAAACGAGCTAGATCTGAACACATCGGTTTTACAAGTGTCCATGTGATACGCGTCAAAACTTTTTCTCATAAATGCTCGAAAAGCTTGTATTCGTGCGTATTACAACGAAACAAGCTGTTTTAGACCAAAACGAGCTAGATCTGAACACATCGGTTTTACAAGTGTATGTGATACGCGTCAAAACTTTTTCTCTTATAACTGCGCGAAAAGCATGTATTCGTGCCTAACACAACGAAACAAGCTGTTTTAGACCTAAACGAGCTAGATCTGAACACATCGGTTTTACAAGTGTCTATGTGATACGCGTCAAAACTTTTTCTCTTATAACTGCGCGAAAAGCATGTATTCGTGCTTAATACAACGAAACAAGCCGTTTTAGACCTAAACGAGCTAGATCTGAACACATCGGTTTTACAAGTGTCCATGTGATACGCGTCAAAACTTTTTCTCATAACTGCTCGAAAAGCTTGTATTCGTGCGTATTACAACGAAACAAGCTGTTTTAGACCAAAGCGAGCTAGATCTGAACATATCGGTTTTACAAGTGTATGTGGTACGCCTCAAAACATTTTCTCTTATAACTGCGCGAAAAGCATGTATTCGTGCTTAATACAACGAAACAAGCTGTTTTAGACCTAAACGAGCTAGATCTGAACTCATCGGTTTTACAAATGTCCATGTGATACGCGTCAAAACTTTTTCTCTTATAACTGCGCGAAAAGCATGTATTCGTGCTTAATACAACGAAACAAGCGGTTTTAGACCTAAACGAGCTAGATCTGAACACATCGGTTTTACAAATGTCCATGTGATACGCGTCAAAACTTTTTCTCTTATAACTGCGCGAAAAGCACGTATTCGTGTTTAATACAACGAAACAAGCTGTTTTAGACCTAAACGAGCTAGATCTGAACACATCGGTTTTACAAGTGTCTATGTGATACGCGTCAAAACTTTTTTTCTTATAACTGCTCGAAAAGCTTGTATTCATGCGTAATACAACGAAAGAAGCTGTTTTAGACCAAAACGAGCTAGATCTGAACACATCGGTTTTACTAGTGTCTATGGGATACGCGTCAAAACTTTTTCTCTTATAACTGCGCGAAAAGCATGTATTCGTGCTTAATACAACGAAACAAGTTGTTTTAGACCTAAACGAGCTAGATCTGAACACATCGGTTTTACAAGTGTCCATGTGATACGCGTCAAAACTTCTAACTGCTCGAAAAGCTTGCATTCGTGCTTAATACAACGAAACAAGCTGTTTTAGACCAAAACGAGCTAGATCTGAACACATCGGTTTTACAAGTGTCTATGTGATACGCGTCAAAACTTTTTCTCTTATAACTGCGCGAAAAGCATGTATTCGTGCTTAATACAACGAAACAAGCTGTTTTAGACCTAAACGAGCTAGATCTGAACACATCGGTTTTACAAGTGTCCATGTGATACGCGTCAAAACTTTTTCTCATAAATGCTCGAAAAGCTTGTATTCGTGCGTATTACAACGAAACAAGTTGTTTTAGACCAAAACGAGCTAGATCTGAACACATCGGTTGTACAAGTGTATGTGATACGCGTCAAAACTTTTTCTCTTATAACTGCGCGAAAAGCATGTATTCGTGCTTAATACAACGAAACAAGCTGTTTTAGACCTAAACGAGCTAGATCTGAACACATCGGTTTTACAAATGTCCATGTGATACGCGTCAAAACTTTTTCTCCTATAACTGCGCGAAAAGCATGTATTCGTGCTTAATACAACGAAACAAGCTGTTTTAGACCTAAACGAGTTAGATCTGAACACATCGGTTTTACAAGTGTCTATGTGATACGCGTCAAAACTTTTTCTCTTATAACTGCTCGAAAAGCTTGTATTCATGCGTAATACAACGAAAGAAGCTGTTTTAGACCAAAACGAGCTAGATCTGAACACATCGGTTTTACTAGTGTCTATGTGATACGCGTCAAAACTTTTTCTCTTATAACTGCGCGAAAAGCATGTATTCGTGCTTAATACAACGAAACAAGCTGTTTTAGACCTAAACGAGCTAGATCTGAACTCATCGGTTTTACAAATGTCCATGTGATACGCGTCAAAACTTTTTCTCTTATAACTGCGCGAAAAGCATGTATTCGTGCTTAATACAACGAAACAAGCGGTTTTAGACCTAAACGAGCTAGATCTGAACACATCGGTTTTACAAATGTCCATGTGATACGCGTCAAAACTTTTTCTCTTATAACTGCGCGAAAAGCACGTATTCGTGTTTAATACAACGAAACAAGCTGTTTTAGACCTAAACGAGCTAGATCTGAACACATCGGTTTTACAAGTGTCTATGTGATACGCGTCAAAACTTTTTTTCTTATAACTGCTCGAAAAGCTTGTATTCATGCGTAATACAACGAAAGAAGCTGTTTTAGACCAAAACGAGCTAGATCTGAACACATCGGTTTTACTAGTGTCTATGGGATACGCGTCAAAACTTTTTCTCTTATAACTGCGCGAAAAGCATGTATTCGTGCTTAATACAACGAAACAAGTTGTTTTAGACCTAAACGAGCTAGATCTGAACACATCGGTTTTACAAGTGTCTATGTGATACGCGTCAGAACTTTTTCTCTTATAACTGCGCGAAAAGCATGTATTCGTGCTTAATACAACGAAACAAGCTGTTTTAGACCTAAACGAGCTAGATCTGAACACATCGGTTTTACAAGTGTCCATGTGATACGCGTCAAAACTTTTTCTCATAAATGCTCGAAAAGCTTGTATTCGTGCGTATTACAACGAAACAAGTTGTTTTAGACCAAAACGAGCTAGATCTGAACACATCGGTTGTACAAGTGTATGTGATACGCGTCAAAACTTTTTCTCTTATAACTGCGCGAAAAGCATGTATTCGTGCTTAATACAACGAAACAAGCTGTTTTAGACCTAAACGAGCTAGATCTGAACACATCGGTTTTACAAATGTCCATGTGATACGCGTCAAAACTTTTTCTCCTATAACTGCGCGAAAAGCATGTATTCGTGCTTAATACAACGAAACAAGCTGTTTTAGACCTAAACGAGTTAGATCTGAACACATCGGTTTTACAAGTGTCTATGTGATACGCGTCAAAACTTTTTCTCTTATAACTGCTCGAAAAGCTTGTATTCATGCGTAATACAACGAAAGAAGCTGTTTTAGACCAAAACGAGCTAGATCTGAACACATCGGTTTTACTAGTGTCTATGTGATACGCGTCAAAACTTTTTCTCTTATAACAGCGCGAAAAGCATGTATTCGTGCTTAATACAACGAAACAAGCTGTTTTAGACCTAAACGAGCTAGATCTGAACACATCGGTTTTACAAATGTCCATGTGATACGCGTCAAAACTTTTTCTCTTATAACTGCGCGAAAAGCATGTATTCGTGCTTAATACAACGAAACAAGCTGTTTTAGACCTAAACGAGTTAGATCTGAACACATCGGTTTTACAAGTGTCTATGTGATACGCGTCAAAACTTTTTCTCTTATAACTGCTCGAAAAGCTTGTATTCATGCGTAATACAACGAAAGAAGTTGTTTTAGACCAAAACGAGCTAGATCTGAACACATCGGTTTTACAAGTGTCTATGTGATACGCGTCAAAACTTTTTCTCTTATAACTGCCCGAAAAGCATGTATCCGTGCTTAATACAACGAAACAAGTTGTTTTAGACCTAACGAGCTAGATCTGAACACATCGGTTTTACAAGTGTCCATGTGATACGCGTCAAAACTTCTAACTGCTCGAAAAGCTTGCATTCGTGCTTAATACAACGAAACAAGCTGTTTTAGACCTAAACGAGCTAGATCTGAACACATCGGTTTTACAAATGTCCATGTGATACGCGTCAAAACTTTTTCTCTTATAACTGCGCGAAAAGCATGTATTCGTGCTTAATACAACGAAACAAGCTGTTTTAGACCTAAACGAGCTAGATCTGAACACATCGGTTTTACAAGTGTCTATGTGATACGCGTCAAAACTTTTTCTCTTATAACTGCGCGAAAAGCATGTATTCGTGCTTAATACAACGAAACAAGCTGTTTTAGACCTAAACGAGCTAGATCTGAACACATCGGTTTTACAAGTGTCTATGTGATACGCGTCAAATCTTTTTCTCTTATAACTGCTCGAAAAGCTTGCATTCATGCGTAATACAACGAAAGAAGCTGTTTTAGACCAAAACGAGCTAGATCTGAACACATCGGTTTTGCTAGTGTCTATGGGATACGCGTCAAATCTTTTTCTCTTATAACTGCGCGAAAAGCATGTATTCGTGCCTAAAACAACGAAACAAGCTGTTTTAGACCTAAACGAGCTAGATCTGAACACATCGGTTTTACAAGTGTCCATGTGATACGCGTCAAAACTTTCTCTTATAACTGCGCGAAAAGCACGTATTCGTGTTTAATACAACGAAACAAGCTGTTTTAGACCTAAACGAGCTAGATCTGAACACATCGGTTTTACAAGTGTCTATGTGATACGCGTCAAAACTTTTTTCTTATAACTGCTCGAAAAGCTTGTATTCATGCGTAATACAACGAAAGAAGCTGTTTTAGACCAAAACGAGCTAGATCTGAACACATCGGTTTTACTAGTGTCTATGGGATACGCGTCAAAACTTTTTCTCTTATAACTGCGCGAAAAGCATGTATTCGTGCTTAATACAACGAAACAAGTTGTTTTAGACCTAAACGAGCTAGATCTGAACACATCGGTTTTACAAGTGTCCATGTGATACGCGTCAAAACTTCTAACTGCTCGAAAAGCTTGCATTCGTGCTTAATACAACGAATCAAGCTGTTTTAGACCAAAACGAGCTAGATCTGAACACATCGGTTTTACAAGTGTCTATGTGATACGCGTCAAAACTTTTTCTCTTATAACTGCGCGAAAAGCATGTATTCGTGCTTAATACAACGAAACAAGCTGTTTTAGACCTAAACGAGCTAGATCTGAACACATCGGTTTTACAAGTGTCCATGTGATACGCGTCAAAACTTTTTCTCATAAATGCTCGAAAAGCTTGTATTCGTGCGTATTACAACGAAACAAGCTGTTTTAGACCAAAACGAGCTAGATCTGAACACGTCGGTTTTACAAGTGTATGTGATACGCGTCAAAACTTTTTCTCTTATAACTGCGCGAAAACCATGTATTCTTGCTTAATACAACGAAACAAGCTGTTTTAGACCTAAACGAGCTAGATCTGAACACATCGGTTTTACAAGTGTCTATGTGATACGCGTCAAAACTTTTTCTCTTATAACAGCGCGAAAAGCATGTATTCGTGCTTAATACAACGAAACAAGCTGTTTTAGACCTAAACGAGCTAGATCTGAACACATCGATTTTACAAATGTCCATGTGATACGCGTCAAAACTTTTTCTCTTATAACTGCGCGAAAAGCATGTATTCGTGCTTAATACAACGAAACAAGCTGTTTTAGACCTAAACGAGCTAGATCTGAACACATTGGTTTTACAAGTGTCCATGTTATACGCGTCAAAACTTCTACCTGCTCGAAAAGCTTGCATTCGTGCTTAATACAACGAAACAAGCTGTTTTAGACCAAAACGAGCTAGATCTGAACACATCGGATTTACAAGTGTCTATGTGATACGCGTCAAAACTTTTTCTCTTATAACTGCGCGAAAAGCATGTATTCGTGCTTAATACAACGAAACAAGCCGTTTTAGACCTAAACGAGCTAGATCTGAACACATCGGTTTTACAAGTGTCCATGTGATACGCGTCAAAACTTTTTCTCATAACTGCTCGAAAAGCTTGTATTCGTGCGTATTACAACGAAACAAGCTGTTTTAGACCAAAGCGAGCTAGATCTGAACACATCGGTTTTACAAGTGTATGTGGTACGCGTCAAAACATTTTCTCTTATAACTGCGCGAAAAGCATGTATTCGTGCTTAATACAACGAAACAAGCTGTTTTAGACTCAACGAGCTAGATCTGAACACATCGGTTTTACAAATGTCCATGTGATACGCGTCAAAACTTTTTCTCTTATAACTGCGCGAAAAGCATGTATTCGTGCTTAATACAACGAAACAAGCTGTTTTAGACCTAAACGAGCTAGATCTGAACACATCAGTTTTACAAGTGTCTATGTGATACGCGTCAAAACTTTTTCTCTTATAACTGCGCGAAAAGCATGTATTCGTGCTTAATACAACGAAACAAGCTGTTTTAGACCTAAACGAGCTAGATCTGAACACATCGGTTTTACAAATGTCCATGTGATACGCGTCAAAACTTTTTCTCTTATAACTGCGCGAAAAGCACGTATTCGTGTTTAATACAACGAAACAAGCATTTTTAGACCTAAACGAGCTAGATCTGAACACATCGGTTTTACAAGTGTCTATGTGATACGCGTCAAAACTTTTTTTCTTATAACTGCTCGAAAAGCTTGTATTCATGCGTAATACAACGAAAGAAGCTGTTTTAGACCAAAACGAGCTAGATCTGAACACATCGGTTTTACTAGTGTCTATGGGATACGCGTCAAAACTTTTTCTCTTATAACTGCGCGAAAAGCATGTATTCGTGCTTAATACAACGAAACAAGTTGTTTTAGACCTAAACGAGCTAGCTCTGAACACATCGGTTTTACGTGTCCATGTGATACGCGTCAAAACTTCTAACTGCTCGAAAAGCTTGCATTCGTGCTTAATACAACGAAACAAGCTGTTTTAGACCAAAACGAGCTAGATCTGAACACATCGGTTTTACAGGTGTCGATGTGATACGCGTCAAAACTTTTTCTCTTATAACTGCGCGAAAAGCATGTATTCGTGCTTAATACAACGAAACAAGCTGTTTTAGACCTAAACGAGCTAGATCTGAACACATCGGTTTTACAAGTGTCCATGTGATACGCGTCAAAACTTTTTCTCATAAATGCTCGAAAAGCTTGTATTCGTGCGTATTACAACGAAACAAGCTGTTTTAGACCAAAACGAGCTAGATCTGAACACGTCGGTTTTACAAGTGTATGTGATACGCGTCAAAACTTTTTCTCTTATAACTGCGCGAAAACCATGTATTCTTGCTTAATACAACGAAACAAGCTGTTTTAGACCTAAACGAGCTAGATCTGAACACATCGGTTTTACAAGTGTCTATGTGATACGCGTCAAAACTTTTTCTCTTATAACAGCGCGAAAAGCATGTATTCGTGCTTAATACAACGAAACAAGCTGTTTTAGACCTAAACGAGCTAGATCTGAACACATCGATTTTACAAATGTCCATGTGATACGCGTCAAAACTTTTTCTCTTATAACTGCGCGAAAAGCATGTATTCGTGCTTAATACAACGAAACAAGCTGTTTTAGACCTAAACGAGCTAGATCTGAACACATTGGTTTTACAAGTGTCCATGTTATACGCGTCAAAACTTCTACCTGCTCGAAAAGCTTGCATTCGTGCTTAATACAACGAAACAAGCTGTTTTAGACCAAAACGAGCTAGATCTGAACACATCGGATTTACAAGTGTCTATGTGATACGCGTCAAAACTTTTTCTCTTATAACTGCGCGAAAAGCATGTATTCGTGCTTAATACAACGAAACAAGCCGTTTTAGACCTAAACGAGCTAGATCTGAACACATCGGTTTTACAAGTGTCCATGTGATACGCGTCAAAACTTTTTCTCATAACTGCTCGAAAAGCTTGTATTCGTGCGTATTACAACGAAACAAGCTGTTTTAGACCAAAGCGAGCTAGATCTGAACACATCGGTTTTACAAGTGTATGTGGTACGCGTCAAAACATTTTCTCTTATAACTGCGCGAAAAGCATGTATTCGTGCTTAATACAACGAAACAAGCTGTTTTAGACTCAACGAGCTAGATCTGAACACATCGGTTTTACAAATGTCCATGTGATACGCGTCAAAACTTTTTCTCTTATAACTGCGCGAAAAGCATGTATTCGTGCTTAATACAACGAAACAAGCTGTTTTAGACCTAAACGAGCTAGATCTGAACACATCAGTTTTACAAGTGTCTATGTGATACGCGTCAAAACTTTTTCTCTTATAACTGCGCGAAAAGCATGTATTCGTGCTTAATACAACGAAACAAGCTGTTTTAGACCTAAACGAGCTAGATCTGAACACATCGGTTTTACAAATGTCCATGTGATACGCGTCAAAACTTTTTCTCTTATAACTGCGCGAAAAGCACGTATTCGTGTTTAATACAACGAAACAAGCATTTTTAGACCTAAACGAGCTAGATCTGAACACATCGGTTTTACAAGTGTCTATGTGATACGCGTCAAAACTTTTTTTCTTATAACTGCTCGAAAAGCTTGTATTCATGCGTAATACAACGAAAGAAGCTGTTTTAGACCAAAACGAGCTAGATCTGAACACATCGGTTTTACTAGTGTCTATGGGATACGCGTCAAAACTTTTTCTCTTATAACTGCGCGAAAAGCATGTATTCGTGCTTAATACAACGAAACAAGTTGTTTTAGACCTAAACGAGCTAGATCTGAACACATCGGTTTTACGTGTCCATGTGATACGCGTCAAAACTTCTAACTGCTCGAAAAGCTTGCATTCGTGCTTAATACAACGAAACAAGCTGTTTTAGACCAAAACGAGCTAGATCTGAACGCATCGGTTTTACAGGTGTCGATGTGATACGCGTCAAAACTTTTTCTCTTATAACTGCGCGAAAAGCATGTATTCGTGCTTAATACAACGAAACAAGCTGTTTTAGACCTAAACGAGCTAGATCTGAACACATCGGTTTTACAAGTGTCCATGTGATACGCGTAAAAACTTTTTCTCATAAATGCTCGAAAAGCTTGTATTCGTGCGTATTACAACGAAACAAGCTGTTTTAAACCAAAACGAGCTAGATCTGAACACATCGGTTTTACAAGTGTATGTGATACGCGTCAAAACTTTTTCTCTTATAACTGCGCGAAAAGCATGTATTCGTGCTTAATACAACGAAACAAGCTGTTTTAGACCTAAACGAGCTAGATCTGAATACATCGGTTTTACAAATGTCCATGTGATACGCGTCAAAACTTTTTCTGTTATAACTGCGCGAAAAGCATGTATTCGTGCTTAATACAACGAAACAAGCTGTTTTAGACCTAAACGAGCTAGATCTGAACACATCGGTTTTACAAGTGTCTATGTGATACGCGTCAAAACATTTTCTCTTATAACTGCTCGAAAAGCTTGTATTCATGCGTAATACAACGAAAGAAGCTGTTTTAGACCAAAACGAGCTAGATCTGAACACATCGGTTTTACAAGTGTCTATGTGATACGCGTCAAAACTTTTTCTCTTATAACTGCGCGAAAAGCATGTATTCGTGCTTAATACAACGAAACAAGCTGTTTTAGACCTAAACGAGCTAGATCTGAACACATCGGTTTTACAAGTGTCTATGTGATACGCGTCAAAACTTTTTCTCTTATAACTGCTCGAAAAGCTTGTATTCATGCGTAATACAACGAAAGAAGCTGTTTTAGACCAAAACGAGCTAGATCTGAACACATCGGTTTTACTAGTGTCTATGTGATACGCGTCAAAACTTTTTCTCTTATAACTGCGCGAAAAGCATGTATTCGTGCTTAATACAACGAAACAAGCTGTTTTAGACCTAAACGAGCTAGATCTGAACACATCGGTTTTACAAATGTCCATGTGATACGCGTCAAAACTTTTTCTCTTATAACTGCGCGAAAAGCATGTATTCGTGCTTAATACAACGAAACAAGCTGTTTTAGACCTAAACGAGTTAGATCTGAACACATCGGTTTTACAAGTGTCTATGTGATACGCGTCAAAACTTTTTCTCTTATAACTGCTCGAAAAGCTTGTATTCATGCGTAATACAACGAAAGAAGTTGTTTTAGACCAAAACGAGCTAGATCTGAACACATCGGTTTTACAAGTGTCTGTGTGATACGCGTCAAAACTTTTTCTCTTATAACTGCGCGAAAAGCATGTATCCGTGCTTAATACAACGAAACAAGTTGTTTTAGACCTAACGAGCTAGATCTGAACACATCGGTTTTACAAGTGTCCATGTGATACGCGTCAATACTTCTAACTGCTCGAAAAGCTTGCATTCGTGCTTAATACAACGAAACAAGCTGTTTTAGACCTAAACGAGCTAGATCTGAACACATCGGTTTTACAAATGTCCATGTGATACGCGTCAAAACTTTTTCTCTTATAACTGCGCGAAAAGCATGTATTCGTGCTTAATACAACGAAACAAGCTGTTTTAGACCTAAACGAGCTAGATCTGAAGACATCGGTTTTACAAGTGTCTATGTGATACGCGTCAAAACTTTTTCTCTTATAACTGCTCGAAAAGCTTGCATTCATGCGTAATACAACGAAAGAAGCTGTTTTAGACCAAAACGAGCTAGATCTGAACACATCGGTTTTGCTAGTGTCTATGGGATACGCGTCAAATCTTTTTCTCCTATAACTGCGCGAAAAGCATGTATTCGTGCCTAAAACAACGAAACAAGCTGTTTTAGACCTAAACGAGCTAGATCTGAACACAGCGGTTTTACAAGTGTCCATGTGATACGCGTCAAAACTTTCTCTTATAACTGCGCGAAAAGCACGTATTCGTGTTTAATACAACGAAACAAGCTGTTTTAGACCTAAACGAGCTAGATCTGAACACATCGGTTTTACAAGTGTCTATGTGATACGCGTCAAAACTTTTTGCTTATAACTGCTCGAAAAGCTTGTATTCATGCGTAATACAACGAAAGAAGCTGTTTTAGACCAAAACGAGCTAGATCTGAACACATCGGTTTTACTAGTGTCTATTTGATACGCGTCAAAACTTTTTCTCTTATAACTGCGCGAAAAGCATGTATTCGTGCTTAATACAACGAAACAAGTTGTTTTAGACCTAAACGAGCTAGATCTGAACACATCGGTTTTACAAGTGTCCATGTGATACGCGTCAAAACTTCTAACTGCTCGAAAAGCTTGCATTCATGCGTAATACAACGAAAGAAGCTGTTTTCGACCAAAACGAGCTAGATCTGAACACATCGGTTTTACAAGTGTCTATGTGATACGCGTCAAAACTTTTTCTCTTATAACTGCGCGAAAAGCATGTATTCGTGCTTAATACAACGAAACAAGCTGTTTTAGACCTAAACGAGCTAGATCTGAACACATCGGTTTTACAAGTGTCCATGTGATACGCGTCAAAACTTTTTCTCATAAATGCTCGAAAAGCTTGTATTCGTGCGTATTACAACGAAACAAGCTGTTTTAGACCAAAACGAGCTAGATCTGAACACATCGGTTTTACAAGTGTATGTGATACGCGTCAAAACTTTTTCTCTTATAACTGCGCGAAAAGCATGTATTCGTGCTTAATACAACGAAACAAGCTGTTTTAGACCTAAACGAGCTAGATCTGAACAAATCGGTTTTACAAGTGTCTATGTGATACGCGTCAAAACTTTTTCTCTTATAACAGCGCGAAAAGCATGTATTCGTGCTTAATACAACGAAACAAGCTGTTTTAGACCTAAACGAGCTAGATCTGAACACATCGATTTTACAAATGTCCATGTGATACGCGTCAAAACTTTTTCTCTTATAACTGCGCGAAAAGCACGTATTCGTGTTTAATACAACGAAACAAGCTGTTTTAGACCTAAACGAGCTAGATCTGAACACATCGGTTTTACAAGTGTCTATGTGATACGCGTCAAAACTTTTTTTCTCATAACTGCTCGAAAAGCTTGTATTCGTGCGTATTACAACGAAACAAGTTGTTTTAGACCAAAACGAGCTAGATCTGAACACATCGGTTTTACAAGGGTCTATGTGATACGCGTCAAAACTTTTTCTCCTATAACTGCTCGAAAAGCTTGTATTCATGCGTAATACAACGAAAGAAGCTGTTTTAGACCTAAACGAGCTAGATCTGAACACATCGGTTTTACAAATGTCCATGTGATACTCGTCAAAACTTTTTCTCTTATAACTGCGCGAAAAGCATGTATTCGTGCTTAATACACCGAAACAAGCTGTTTTAGACCTAAACGAGCTAGATCTGAACACATCGGTTTTACAAGTGTCCATGTGATACGCGTCAAAACTTCTAACTGCTCGAAAAGCTTGCATTCGTGCTTAATACAACGAAACAAGCTGTTTTAGACCTAAACGAGCTAGATCTGAACACATCGGTTTTACAAGTGTCCATGTGATACGCGTCAAAACTTTTTCTCATAACTGCTCGAAAAGCTTGTATTCGTGCGTATTACAACGAAACAAGCTGTTTTAGACCAAAACGAGCTAGATCTGAACACATCGGTTTTACAAGTGTATGTGATACGCGTCAAAACTTTTTCTCTTACAACTGCGCGAAAAGCATGTATTCGTGCTTAATACAACGAAACAAGCTGTTTTAGACCAAAACGAGCTAGATCTGAACACATCGGTTTTACAAGTGTATGTAATACGCGTCAAAACTTTTTCTCTTACAACTGCGCGAAAAGCATGTATTCGTGCTTAATACAACGAAACAAGCTGTTTTAGACCTAAACGAGCTAGATCTGAACACATCGGTTTTACAAATGTCCATGTGATACGCGTCAAAACTTTTTCTCTTATAACTGCGCGAAAAGCATGTATTCGTGCTTAATACAACGAAACAAGCTGTTTTAGACCTAAACGAGCTAGATCTGAACACATCGGTTTTACAAGTGTCTATGTGATACGCGTCAAAACTTTTTCTCTTATAACTGCGCGAAAAGCATGTATTCGTGCTTAATACAACGAAACAAGCTGTTTTAGACCTAAAGAGCTAGATCTGAACACATCGGTTTTACAAGTGTCTATGTGATACGCGTTAAAACTTTTTCTCTTATAACTGCGCGAAAAGCATGTATTCGTGCTTAATACAACGAAACAAGCTGTTTTAGACCTAAACGAGCTAGATCTGAACACATCGGTTTTACAAGTGTCTATGTGATACGCGTCAAAACTTTTTCTCTTATAACTGCGCGAAAAGCATGTATTCGTGCTTAATACAACGAAACAAGCTGTTTTAGACCTAAACGAGCTAGATCTGAACACATCGGTTTTACAAATGTCCATGTGATACGCGTCAAAACTTTTTCTCTTATAACTGCTCGAAAAGCTTGTATTCATGCGTAATACAACGAAAGAAGCTGTTTTAGACCAAAACGAGCTAGATCTGAACACATCGGTTTTACTAGTGTCTATGGGATACGCGTCAAAACTTTTTCTCTTATAACTGCGCGAAAAGCATGTATTCGTGCTTAATACAACGAAACAAGCTGTTTTAGACATAAACGAGCTAGATCTGAACACATCGGTTTTACAAGTGTCCATGTGATACGCGTCAAAACTTTTTCTCTTATAACTGCGCGAAAAGCATGTATTCGTGCTTAATACAACGAAACAAGCTGTTTTAGACCTAAACGAGCTAGATCTGAACACATCGGTTTTACAAGTGTCTATGTGATACGCGTCAAAACTTTTTCTCTTATAACTGCGCGAAAAGCATGTATTCGTGCTTAATACAACGAAACAAGCTGTTTTAGACCTAAAGAGCTAGATCTGAACACATCGGTTTTACAAGTGTCTATGTGATACGCGTTAAAACTTTTTCTCTTATAACTGCGCGAAAAGCATGTATTCGTGCTTAATACAACGAAACAAGCTGTTTTAGACCTAAACGAGCTAGATCTGAACACATCGGTTTTACAAGTGTCTATGTGATACGCGTCAAAACTTTTTCTCTTATAACTGCGCGAAAAGCATGTATTCGTGCTTAATACAACGAAACAAGCTGTTTTAGACCTAAACGAGCTAGATCTGAACACATCGGTTTTACAAATGTCCATGTGATACGCGTCAAAACTTTTTCTCTTATAACTGCTCGAAAAGCTTGTATTCATGCGTAATACAACGAAAGAAGCTGTTTTAGACCAAAACGAGCTAGATCTGAACACATCGGTTTTACTAGTGTCTATGGGATACGCGTCAAAACTTTTTCTCTTATAACTGCGCGAAAAGCATGTATTCGTGCTTAATACAACGAAACAAGCTGTTTTAGACATAAACGAGCTAGATCTGAACACATCGGTTTTACAAGTGTCCATGTGATACGCGTCAAAACTTTTTCTCATAACTGCTCGAAAAGCTTGTATTCGTGCGTATTACAACGAAACAAGCTGTTTTAGACCAAAACGAGCTAGATCTGAACACATCGGTTTT
Organism: Amblyomma americanum; assembly: GCF_052857255.1. Taxonomy (NCBI): domain Eukaryota; kingdom Metazoa; phylum Arthropoda; class Arachnida; order Ixodida; family Ixodidae; genus Amblyomma; species Amblyomma americanum. The sequence continues at coordinate 437,212 of NW_027526548.1, read as the reverse complement.
ACAAGTGTATGTGATACGCGTCAAAACTTTTTCTCTTATAACTGCGCGAAAAGCATGTATTCGTGCTTAATACAACGAAACAAGCTGTTTTAGACCTAAACGAGCTAGATCTGAACACATCGGTTTTACAAATGTCCATGTGATACGCGTCAAAACTTTTTCTCTTATAACTGCGCTAAAAGCATGTATTCGTGCTTAATACAACGAAACAAGCTGTTTTAGACCTAAACGAGCTAGATCTGAACACATCGGTTTTACAAATGTCCATGTGATACGCGTCAAAACTTTTTCTCTTATAACTGCGCGAAAAGCATGTATTCGTGCTTAATACAACGAAACAAGCTGTTTTAGACCTAAACGAGTTAGATCTGAACACATCGGTTTTACAAGTGTCTATGTGATACGCGTCAAAACTTTTTCTCTTATAACTGCTCGAAAAGCTTGTATTCATGCGTAATACAACGAAAGAAGCTGTTTTAGACCAAAACAAGCTAGATCTGAACACATCGGTTTTACTAGTGTCTACGTGATACGCGTCAAAACTTTTTCTCTTATAACTGCGCGAAAAGCATGTATTCTTGCTTAATACAACGAAACAAGCTGTTTTAGACCTAAACGAGCTAGATCTGAACACATCGGTTTTACAAATGTCCATGTGATACGCGTCAAAACTTTTTCTCTTATAACTGCGCGAAAAGCATGTATCCGTGCTTAATACAACGAAACAAGTTGTTTTAGACCTAACGAGCTAGATCTGAACACATCGGTTTTACAAGTGTCCATGTGATACGCGTCAAAACTTCTAACTGCTCGAAAAGCTTGCATTCGTGCTTAATACAACGAAACAAGCTGTTTTAGACCAAAACGAGCTAGATCTGAACACATCGGTTTTACAAGTGTCTATGTGATACGCGTCAAAACTTTTTCTCTTATAACTGCGCGAAAAGCATGTATTCGTGCTTAATACAACGAAACAAGCTGTTTTAGACCTAAACGAGCTAGATCTGAACACATCGGTTTTACAAATGTCCATGTGATACGCGTCAAAACGTTTTCTCTTATAACTGCTCGAAAAGCTTGTATTCATGCGTAATACAACGAAAGAAGCTGTTTTAGACCAAAACGAGCTAGATCTGAACACATCGGTTTTACTAGTGTCTATGGGATACGCGTCAAAACTTTTTCTCTTATAACTGCGCGAAAAGCATGTATTCGTGCTTAATACAACGAAACAAGCTGTTTTAGACATAAACGAGCTAGATCTGAACACATCGGTTTTACAAGTGTCCATGTGATACGCGTCAAAACTTTTTCTCATAACTGCTCGAAAAGCTTGTATTCGTGCGTATTACAACGAAACAAGCTGTTTTAGACCAAAACGAGCTAGATCTGAACACATCGGTTTTACAAGTGTATGTGATACGCGTCAAAACTTTTTCTCTTATAACTGCGCGAAAAGCATGTATTCGTGCTTAATACAACGAAACAAGCTGTTTTAGACCTAAACGAGCTAGATCTGAACACATCGGTTTTACAAATGTCCATGTGATACGCGTCAAAACTTTTTCTCTTATAACTGCGCTAAAAGCATGTATTCGTGCTTAATACAACGAAACAAGCTGTTTTAGACCTAAACGAGCTAGATCTGAACACATGGGTTTTACAAGTGTCTATGTGATACGCGTCAAAACTTTTTCTCTTATAACTGCTCGAAAAGCTTGTATTCATGCGTAATACAACGAAAGAAGCTGTTTTAGACCAAAACGAGCTAGATCTGAACACATCGGTTTTACAAGTGTCTATGTGATACGCGTCAAAACTTTTTCTCTTATAACTGCGCGAAAAGCATGTATTCGTGCTTAATACGACGAAACAAGCTGTTTTAGACCTAAACGAGCTAGATCTGAACACATCGGTTTTACAAGTGTCTATGTGATACGCGTCAAAACTTTTTCTCTTATAACTGCGCGAAAAGCATGTATTCGTGCTTAATACAACGAAACAAGCTGCTTTAGACCTAAACGAGCTAGATCTGAACACATCGGTTTTACAAATGTCCATGTGATACGCGTCAAAACTTTTTCTCTTATAACTGCGCGAAAAGCATGTATTCGTGCTTAATACAACGAAACAAGCTGTTTTAGACCTAAACGAGTTAGATCTGAACACATCGGTTTTACAAGTGTCTATGTGATACGCGTCAAAACTTTTTCTCTTATAACTGCTCGAAAAGCTTGTATTCATGCGTAATACAACGAAAGAAGCTGTTTTAGACCAAAACAAGCTAGATCTGAACACATCGGTTTTACTAGTGTCTACGTGATACGCGTCAAAACTTTTTCTCTTATAACTGCGCGAAAAGCATGTATTCTTGCTTAATACAACGAAACAAGCTGTTTTAGACCTAAACGAGCTAGATCTGAACACATCGGTTTTACAAATGTCCATGTGATACGCGTCAAAACTTTTTCTCTTATAACTGCGCGAAAAGCATGTATCCGTGCTTAATACAACGAAACAAGTTGTTTTAGACCTAACGAGCTAGATCTGAACACATCGGTTTTACAAGTGTCCATGTGATACGCGTCAAAACTTCTAACTGCTCGAAAAGCTTGCATTCGTGCTTAATACAACGAAACAAGCTGTTTTAGACCAAAACGAGCTAGATCTGAACACATCGGTTTTACAAGTGTCTATGTGATACGCGTCAAAACTTTTTCTCTTATAACTGCGCGAAAAGCATGTATTCGTGCTTAATACAACGTAACAAGCTGTTTTAGACCTAAACGAGCTAGATCTGAACACATCGGTTTTACAAATGTCCATGTGATACGCGTCAAAACTTTTTCTCTTATAACTGCGCGAAAAGCATGTATTCGTGCTTAATACAACGAAACAAGCTGTTTTAGACCTAAACGAGCTAGATCTGAACACATCGGTTTTACAAGTGTCTATGTGATACGCGTCAAAACTTTTTCTCTTATAACTGCGCGAAAAGCATGTATTCGTGCTTAATACAACGAAACAAGCTGTTTTAGACCTAAACGAGCTAGATCTGAACACATCGGTTTTACAAGTGTCCATGTGATACGCGTCAAAACTTTTTCTCATAAATGCTCGAAAAGCTTGTATTCGTGCGTATTACAACGAAACAAGCTGTTTTAGACCAAAACGAGCTAGATCTGAACACATCGGTTTTACAAGTGTGTGATACGCGTCAAAACTTTTTCTCTTATAACTGCGCGAAAAGCATGTATTCGTGCTTAATACAACGAAACAAGCTGTTTTAGACCTAAACGAGCTAGATCTGAACACATCGGTTTTACAAATGTCCATGTGATACGCGTCAAAACTTTTTCTCTTATAACTGCGCGAAAAGCATGTATTCGTGCTTAATACAAAGAAACAAGCTGTTTTAGACCTAAACGAGCTAGATCTGAACACATCGGTTTTACAAGTGTCTATATGATACGCGTCAAAACTTTTTCTCTTATAACTGCTCGAAAAGCTTGCATTCATGCGTAATACAACGAAAGAAGCTGTTTTAGACCAAAACGAGCTAGATCTGAACACATCGGTTTTGCTAGTGTCTATGGGATACGCGTCAAATCTTTTTCTCTTATAACTGCGCGAAAAGCATGTATTCGTGCCTAAAACAACGAAACAAGCTGTTTTAGACCTAAACGAGCTAGATCTGAACACATCGGTTTTACAAGTGCCCATGTGATACGCGTCAAAACTTTCTCTTATAACTGCGCGAAAAGCATGTATTCGTGCTTAATACAACGAAACAAGCTGTTTTAGACCTAAACGAGCTAGATCTGAACACATCGGTTTTACAAATGTCCATGTGATACGCGTCAAAACTTTTTCTCTTATAACTGCGCTAAAAGCATGTATTCGTGCTTAATACAACGAAACAAGCTGTTTTAGACCTAAACGAGCTAGATCTGAACACATGGGTTTTACAAGTGTCTATGTGATACGCGTCAAAACTTTTTCTCTTATAACTGCTCGAAAAGCTTGTATTCATGCGTAATACAACGAAAGAAGCTGTTTTAGACCAAAACGAGCTAGATCTGAACACATCGGTTTTACAAGTGTCTATGTGATACGCGTCAAAACTTTTTCTCTTATAACTGCGCGAAAAGCATGTATTCGTGCTTAATACGACGAAACAAGCTGTTTTAGACCTAAACGAGCTAGATCTGAACACATCGGTTTTACAAGTGTCTATGTGATACGCGTCAAAACTTTTTCTCTTTTAACTGCGCGAAAAGCATGTATTCGTGCTTAATACAACGAAACAAGCTCCTTTAGACCTAAACGAGCTAGATCTGAACACATCGGTTTTACAAATGTCCATGTGATACGCGTCAAAACTTTTTCTCTTATAACTGCGCGAAAAGCATGTATTCGTGCTTAATACAACGAAACAAGCTGTTTTAGACCTAAACGAGTTAGATCTGAACACATCGGTTTTACAAGTGTCTATGTGATACGCGTCAAAACTTTTTCTCTTATAACTGCTCGAAAAGCTTGTATTCATGCGTAATACAACGAAAGAAGCTGTTTTAGACCAAAACAAGCTAGATCTGAACACATCGGTTTTACTAGTGTCTACGTGATACGCGTCAAAACTTTTTCTCTTATAACTGCGCGAAAAGCATGTATTCTTGCTTAATACAACGAAACAAGCTGTTTTAGACCTAAACGAGCTAGATCTGAACACATCGATTTTACAAATGTCCATGTGATACGCGTCAAAACTTTTTCTCTTATAACTGCGCGAAAAGCATGTATCCGTGCTTAATACAACGAAACAAGTTGTTTTAGACCTAACGAGCTAGATCTGAACACATCGGTTTTACAAGTGTCCATGTGATACGCGTCAAAACTTCTAACTGCTCGAAAAGCTTGCATTCGTGCTTAATACAACGAAACAAGCTGTTTTAGACCAAAACGAGCTAGATCTGAACACATCGGTTTTACAAGTGTCTATGTGATACGCGTCAAAACTTTTTCTCTTATAACTGCGCGAAAAGCATGTATTCGTGCTTAATACAACGTAACAAGCTGTTTTAGACCTAAACGAGCTAGATCTGAACACATCGGTTTTACAAATGTCCATGTGATACGCGTCAAAACTTTTTCTCTTATAACTGCGCTAAAAGCATGTATTCGTGCTTAATACAACGAAACAAGCTGTTTTAGACCTAAACGAGCTAGATCTGAACACATGGGTTTTACAAGTGTCTATGTGATACGCGTCAAAACTTTTTCTCTTATAACTGCTCGAAAAGCTTGTATTCATGCGTAATACAACGAAAGAAGCTGTTTTAGACCAAAACGAGCTAGATCTGAACACATCGGTTTTACAAGTGTCTATGTGATACGCGTCAAAACTTTTTCTCCTATAACTGCGCGAAAAGCATGTATTCGTGCTTAATACGACGAAACAAGCTGTTTTAGACCTAAACGAGCTAGATCTGAACACATCGGTTTTACAAGTGTCTATGTGATACGCGTCAAAACTTTTTCTCTTATAACTGCGCGAAAAGCATGTATTCGTGCTTAATACAACGAAACAAGCTGGTTTAGACCTAAACGAGCTAGATCTGAACACATCGGTTTTACAAATGTCCATGTGATACGCGTCAAAACTTTTTCTCTTATAACTGCGCGAAAAGCATGTATTCGTGCTTAATACAACGAAACAAGCTGTTTTAGACCTAAACGAGTTAGATCTGAACACATCGGTTTTACAAGTGTCTATGTGATACGCGTCAAAACTTTTTCTCTTATAACTGCTCGAAAAGCTTGTATTCATGCGTAATACAACGAAAGAAGCTGTTTTAGACCAAAACAAGCTAGATCTGAACACATCGGTTTTACTAGTGTCTACGTGATACGCGTCAAAACTTTTTCTCTTATAACTGCGCGAAAAGCATGTATTCTTGCTTAATACAACGAAACAAGCTGTTTTAGACCTAAACGAGCTAGATCTGAACACATCGGTTTTACAAATGTCCATGTGATACGCGTCAAAACTTTCTCTCTTATAACTGCGCGAAAAGCATGTATCCGTGCTTAATACAACGAAACAAGTTGTTTTAGACCTAACGAGCTAGATCTGAACACATCGGTTTTACAAGTGTCCATGTGATACGCGTCAAAACTTCTAACTGCTCGAAAAGCTTGCATTCGTGCTTAATACAACGAAACAAGCTGTTTTAGACCAAAACGAGCTAGATCTGAACACATCGGTTTTACAAGTGTCTATGTGATACGCGTCAAAACTTTTTCTCTTATAACTGCGCGAAAAGCATGTATTCGTGCTTAATACAACGTAACAAGCTGTTTTAGACCTAAACGAGCTAGATCTGAACACATCGGTTTTACAAATGTCCATGTGATACGCGTCAAAACTTTTTCTCTTATAACTGCGCGAAAAGCATGTATTCGTGCTTAATACAACGAAACAAGCTGTTTTAGACCTAAACGAGCTAGATCTGAACACATCGGTTTTACAAGTGTCTATGTGATACGCGTCAAAACTTTTTCTCTTATAACTGCGCGAAAAGCATGTATTCGTGCTTAATACAACGAAACAAGCTGTTTTAGACCTAAACGAGCTAGATCTGAACACATCGGTTTTACAAGTGTCCATGTGATACGCGTCAAAACTTTTTCTCATAAATGCTCGAAAAGCTTGTATTCGTGCGTATTACAACGAAACAAGCTGTTTTAGACCAAAACGAGCTAGATCTGAACACATCGGTTTTACAAGTGTGTGATACGCGTCAAAACTTTTTCTCTTATAACTGCGCGAAAAGCATGTATTCGTGCTTAATACAACGAAACAAGCTGTTTTAGACCTAAACGAGCTAGATCTGAACACATCGGTTTTACAAATGTCCATGTGATACGCGTCAAAACTTTTTCTCTTATAACTGCGCGAAAAGCGTGTATTCGTGCTTAATACAACGAAACAAGCTGTTTTAGACCTAAACGAGCTAGATCTGAACACATCGGTTTTACAAGTGTCTATATAATACGCGTCAAAACTTTTTCTCTTATAGCTGCGCGAAAAGCATGTATTCGTGCTTAATACAACGAAACAAGCTGTTTTAGACCTAAACGAGCTAGATCTGAACACATCGGTTTTACAAGTGTCTATATAATACGCGTCAAAACTTTTTCTCTTATAACTGCTCGAAAAGCTTGCATTCATGCGTAATACAACGAAAGAAGCTGTTTTAGACCAAAACGAGCTAGATCTGAACACATCGGTTTTGCTAGTGTCTATGGGATACGCGTCAAATCTTTTTCTCTTATAACTGCGCGAAAAGCATGTATTCGTGCCTAAAACAACGAAACAAGCTGTTTTAGACCTAAACGAGCTAGATCTGAACACATCGGTTTTACAAGTGCCCATGTGATACGCGTCAAAACTTTCTCTTATAACTGCGCGAAAAGCATGTATTCGTGCTTAATACAACGAAACAAGCTGTTTTAGACCTAAACGAGCTAGATCTGAACACATCGGTTTTACAAATGTCCATGTGATACGCGTCAAAACTTTTTCTCTTATAACTGCGCGAAAAGCACGTATTCGTGTTTAATACAACGAAACAAGCTGTTTTAGACCTAAACGAGCTAGATCTGAACACATCGGTTTTACAAGTGTCTATGTGATACGCGTCAAAACTTTTTTCTTATAACTGCTCGAAAAGCTTGTATTCATGCGTAATACAACGAAAGAAGCTGTTTTAGACCAAAACGAGCTAGATCTGAACACATCGGTTTTACTAGTGTCTATGGGATACGCGTCAAAACTTTTTCTCTTATAACTGCGCGAAAAGCATGTATTCGTGCTTAATACAACGAAACAAGTTGTTTTAGACCTAAACGAGCTAGATCTGAACACATCGGTTTTACAAGTGTCCATGTGATACGCGTCAAAACTTCTAACTGCTCGAAAAGCTTGCATTCGTGCTTAATACAACGAATCAAGCTGTTTTAGACCAAAACGAGCTAGATCTGAACACATCGGTTTTACAAGTGTCTATGTGATACGCGTCAAAACTTTTTCTCTTATAACTGCGCGAAAAGCATGTATTCGTGCTTAATACAACGAAACAAGCTGTTTTAGACCTAAACGAGCTAGATCTGAACACATCGGTTTTACAAGTGTCCATGTGATACGCGTCAAAACTTTTTCTCATAAATGCTCGAAAAGCTTGTATTCGTGCGTATTACAACGAAACAAGCTGTTTTAGACCAAAACGAGCTAGATCTGAACACATCGGTTTTACAAAGTGTATGTGATACGCGTCAAAACTTTTTCTCTTATAACTGCGCGAAAAGCATGTATTCGTGCTTAATACAACGAAACAAGCTGTTTTAGACCTAAACGAGCTAGATCTGAACACATCGGTTTTACAAGTGTCTATGTGATACGCGTCAAAACTTTTTCTCTTATAACAGCGCGAAAAGCATGTATTCGTGCTTAATACAACGAAACAAGCTGTTTTAGACCTAAACGAGCTAGATCTGAACACATCGATTTTACAAATGTCCATGTGATACGCGTCAAAACTTTTTCTCTTATAACTGCGCGAAAAGCATGTATTCTTGCTTAATACAACGAAACAAGCTGTTTTAGACCTAAACGAGCTAGATCTGAACACATGGGTTTTACAAGTGTCTATGTGATACGCGTCAAAACTTTTTCTCTTATAACTGCTCGAAAAACTTGTATTTATGCGTAATACAACGAAAGAAGCTGTTTTAGACCAAAACGAGCTAGATCTGAACACATCGGTTTTACAAGTGTCTATGTGATACGCGTCAAAACTTTTTCTCTTATAACTGCGCGAAAAGCATGTATTCGTGCTTAATACAACGAAACAAGCTGTTTTAGACCTAAACGAGCTAGATCTGAACACATCGGTTTTACAAGTGTCTATGTGATACGCGTCAAAACTTTTTCTCTTATAGCTGCGCGAAAAGCATGTATTCGTGCTTAATACAACGAAACAAGCTGTTTTAGACCTAAACGAGCTAGATCTGAACACATCGGTTTTACAAGTGTCTATATAATACGCGTCAAAACTTTTTCTCTTATAACTGCTCGAAAAGCTTGCATTCATGCGTAATACAACGAAAGAAGCTGTTTTAGACCAAAACGAGCTAGATCTGAACACATCGGTTTTGCTAGTGTCTATGGGATACGCGTCAAATCTTTTTCTCTTATAACTGCGCGAAAAGCATGTATTCGTGCCTAAAACAACGAAACAAGCTGTTTTAGACCTAAACGAGCTTGATCTGAACACATCGGTTTTACAAGTGCCCATGTGATACGCGTCAAAACTTTCTCTTATAACTGCGCGAAAAGCATGTATTCGTGCTTAATACAACGAAACAAGCTGTTTTAGACCTAAACGAGCTAGATCTGAACACATCGGTTTTACAAATGTCCATGTGATACGCGTCAAAACTTTTTCTCTTATAACTGCGCGAAAAGCATGTATCCGTGCTTAATACAACGAAACAAGTTGTTTTAGACCTAACGAGCTAGATCTGAACACATCGGTTTTACAAGTGTCCATGTGATACGCGTCAAAACTTCTAACTGCTCGAAAAGCTTGCATTCGTGCTTAATACAACGAAACAAGCTGTTTTAGACCAAAACGAGCTAGATCTGAACACATCGGTTTTACAAGTGTCTATGTGATACGCGTCAAAACTTTTTCTCTTATAACTGCGCGAAAAGCATGTATTCGTGCCTAATACAACGAAACAAGCTGTTTTAGACCTAAACGATCTAGATCTGAACACATCGGTTTAACGTGTCCATTTGATACGCGTCAAAACTTTTTCTCATAAATGCTCGAAAAGCTTGTATTCGTGCGTATTACAACGAAACAAGCTGTTTTAGACCAAAACGAGCTAGATCTGAACACATCGGTTTTACAAATGTGTGATACGCGTCAAAACTTTTTCTCTTATAACTGCGCGAAAAGCATGTATTCGTGCTTAATACAACGAAACAAGCTGTTTTAGACCTAAACGAGCTAGTTCTGAACACATCGGTTTTACAAATGTTCATGTGATACGCGTCAAAACTTTTTCTCTTATAACTGCTCGAAAAGCTTGTATTCATGCGTAATATAACGAAAGAAGCTGTTTTAGACCAAAACGAGCTAGATCTGAACACATCGGTTTTACAAATGTCCATGTGATACGCGTCAAAACTTTTTCTCTTATAACTGCGCGAAAAGCATGTATTCGTGCTTAATACAACGAAACAAGCTGTTTTAGACCTAAACGAGCTAGATCTGAACACATCGGTTTTACAAGTGTCTATGTGATACGCGTCAAAACTTTTTCTCTTATAACTGCGCGAAAAGCATGTATTCGTGCTTATTACAACGAAACAAGCTGTTTTAGACCTAAACGAGCTATATCTGAACACATCGGTTTTACAAGTGTCCATGTGATACGCGTCAAAACTTTTTCTCATAAATGCTCGAAAAGCTTGTATTCGTGCGTATTACAACGAAACAAGCTGTTTTAGACCAAAACGAGCTAGATCTGAACACATCGGTTTTACAAGTGTGTGATACGCGTCAAAACTTTTTCTCTTATAACTGCGCGAAAAGCATGTATTCGTGCTTAATACAACGAAACAAGCTGTTTTAGACCTAAACGAGCTAGATCTGAACACATCGGTTTTACAAATGTCCATGTGATACGCGTCAAAGCTTTTTCTCTTATAACTGCGCGAAAAGCATGTATTCGTGCTTAATACAACGAAACAAGCTGTTTTAGACCTAAATGAGCTAGATCTGAACACAACGGTTTTACAAGTGTCTATGTGATACGCGTCAAAACTTTTTCTCTTATAACTGCGCGAAAAGCATGTATTCGTGCTTAATACAACGAAACAAGCTGTTTTAGACCTAAACGAGCTAGATCTGAACACATCGGTTTTACAAGTGTCTATGTGATACGCGTCAAAACTTTTTCTCTTATAACTGCGCGAAAAGCATGTATTCGTGCCTAAAACAACGAAACAAGCTGTTTTAGACCTAAACGAGCTAGATCTGAACACATCGATTTTACAAGTGCCCATGTGATACGCGTCAAAACTTTCTCTTATAACTGCGCGAAAAGCATGTATTCGTGCTTAATACAACGAAACAAGCTGTTTTAGACCTAAACGAGCTAGATCTGAACACATCGGTTTTACAAATGTCCATGTGATACGCGTCAAAATTTTTTCTCTTATAACTGCGCGAAAAGCACGTATTCGTGTTTAATACAACGAAACAAGCTGTTTTAGACCTAAACGAGCTAGATCTGAACACATCGGTTTTACAAGTGTCTATGTGATACGCGTCAAAACTTTTTCTTATAACTGCTCGAAAAGCTTGTATTCATGCGTAATACAACGAAAGAAGTTGTTTTAGACCAAAACGAGCTAGATCTGAACACATCGGTTTTACTAGTGTCAATGGGATACGCGTCAAAACTTTTTCTCTTATAACTGCGCGAAAAGCATGTATTCGTGCTTAATACAACGAAACAAGTTGTTTTAGACCTAAACGAGCTAGATCTGAACACATCGGTTTTACAAGTGTCCATGTGATACGCGTCAAAACTTCTAACTGCTCGAAAAGCTTGCATTCGTGCTTAATACAACGAAACAAGCTGTTTTAGACCAAAACGAGCTAGATCTGAACACATCGGTTTTACAAGTGTCTATGTGATACGCGTCAAAACTTTTTCTCTTATAACTGCGCGAAAAGCATGTATTCGTGCTTAATACAACGAATCAAGCTGTTTTAGACCAAAACGAGCTAGATCTGAACACATCGGTTTTACAAGTGTCTATGTGATACGCGTCAAAACTTTTTCTCTTATAACTGCGCGAAAAGCATGTATTCGTGCTTAATACGACGAAACAAGCTGTTTTAGACCTAAACGAGCTAGATCTGAACACATCGGTTTTACAAGTGTCTATGTGATACGCGTCAAAACTTTTTCTCTTATAACTGCGCGAAAAGCATGTATTCGTGCTTAATACAACGAAACAAGCTGCTTTAGACCTAAACGAGCTAGATCTGAACACATCGGTTTTACAAATGTCCATGTTATACGCGTCAAAACTTTTTCTCTTATAACTGCGCGAAAAGCATGTATTCGTGCTTAATACAACGAAACAAGCTGTTTTAGACCTAAACGAGTTAGATCTGAACACATCGGTTTTACAAGTGTCTATGTGATACGCGTCAAAACTTTTTCTCTTATAACTGCTCGAAAAGCTTGTATTCATGCGTAATACAACGAAAGAAGCTGTTTTAGACCAAAACAAGCTAGATCTGAACACATCGGTTTTACTAGTGTCTACGTGATACGCGTCAAAACTTTTTCTCTTATAACTGCGCGAAAAGCATGTATTCTTGCTTAATACAACGAAACAAGCTGTTTTAGACCTAAACGAGCTAGATCTGAACACATCGGTTTTACAAATGTCCATGTGATACGCGTCAAAACTTTTTCTCTTATAACTGCGCGAAAAGCATGTATCCGTGCTTAATAAAACGAAACAAGTTGTTTTAGACCTAACGAGCTAGATCTGAACACATCGGTTTTACAAGTGTCCATGTGATACGCGTCAAAACTTCTAACTGCTCGAAAAGCTTGCATTCGTGCTTAATACAACGAAACAAGCTGTTTTAGACCAAAACGAGCTAGATCTGAACACATCGGTTTTACAAGTGTCTATGTGATACGCGTCAAAACTTTTTCTCTTATAACTGCGCGAAAAGCATGTATTCGTGCTTAATACAACGTAACAAGCTGTTTTAGACCTAAACGAGCTAGATCTGAACACATCGGTTTTACAAATGTCCATGTGATACGCGTCAAAACTTTTTCTCTTATAACTGCGCGAAAAGCATGTATTCGTGCTTAATACAACGAAACAAGCTGTTTTAGACCTAAACGAGCTAGATCTGAACACATCGGTTTTACAAGTGTCTATGTGATACGCGTCAAAACTTTTTCTCTTATAACTGCGCGAAAAGCATGTATTCGTGCTTAATACAACGAAACAAGCTGTTTTAGACCTAAACGAGCTAGATCTGAACACATCGGTTTTACAAGTGTCCATGTGATACGCGTCAAAACTTTTTCTCATAAATGCTCGAAAAGCTTGTATTCGTGCGTATTACAACGAAACAAGCTGTTTTAGACCAAAACGAGCTAGATCTGAACACATCGGTTTTACAAGTGTGTGATACGCGTCAAAACTTTTTCTCTTATAACTGCGCGAAAAGCATGTATTCGTGCTTAATACAACGAAACAAGCTGTTTTAGACCTAAACGAGCTAGATCTGAACACATCGGTTTTACAAATGTCCATGTGATACGCGTCAAAACTTTTTCTCTTATAACTGCGCGAAATGCATGTATTCGTGCTTAATACAAAGAAACAAGCTGTTTTAGACCTAAACGAGCTAGATCTGAACACAACGGTTTTACAAGTGTCTATGTGATACGCGTCAAAACTTTTTCTCTTATAGCTGCGCGAAAAGCATGTATTCGTGCTTAATACAACGAAACAAGCTGTTTTAGACCTAAACGAGCTAGATCTGAACACATCGGTTTTACAAGTGTCTATATAATACGCGTCAAAACTTTTTCTCTTATAACTGCTCGAAAAGCTTGCATTCATGCGTAATACAACGAAAGAAGCTGTTTTAGACCAAAACGAGCTAGATCTGAACACATCGGTTTTGCTAGTGTCTATGGGATACGCGTCAAATCTTTTTCTCTTATAACTGCGCGAAAAGCATGTATTCGTGCCTAAAACAACGAAACAAGCTGTTTTAGACCTAAACGAGCTAGATCTGAACACATCGGTTTTACAAGTGCCCATGTGATACGCGTCAAAACTTTCTCTTATAACTGCGCGAAAAGCATGTATTCGTGCTTAATACAACGAAACAAGCTGTTTTAGACCTAAACGAGCTAGATCTGAACACATCGGTTTTACAAATGTCCATGTGATACGCGTCAAAACTTTTTCTCTTATAACTGCGCGAAAAGCACGTATTCGTGTTTAATACAACGAAACAAGCTGTTTTAGACCTAAACGAGCTAGATCTGAACAAACACATCGGTTTTACAAGTGTCTATGTGATACGCGTCAAAACTTTTTTCTTATAACTGCTCGAAAAGCTTGTATTCATGCGTAATACAACGAAAGAAGCTGTTTTAGACCAAAACGAGCTAGATCTGAACACATCGGTTTTACTAGTGTCTATGGGATACGCGTCAAAACTTTTTCTCTTATAACTGCGCGAAAAGCATGTATTCGTGCTTAATACAACGAAACAAGTTGTTTTAGACCTAAACGAGCTAGATCTGAACACATCGGTTTTACAAGTGTCCATGTGATACGCGTCAAAACTTCTAACTGCTCGAAAAGCTTGCATTCATGCTTAATACAACGAATCAAGCTGTTTTAGACCAAAACGAGCTAGATCTGAACACATCGGTTTTACAAGTGTCTATGTGATACGCGTCAAAACTTTTTCTCTTATAACTGCGCGAAAAGCATGTATTCGTGCTTAATACAACGAAACAAGCTGTTTTAGACCTAAACGAGCTAGATCTGAACACATCGGTTTTACAAGTGTCCATGTGATACGCGTCAAAACTTTTTCTCATAAATGCTCGAAAAGCTTGTATTCGTGCGTATTACAACGAAACAAGCTGTTTTAGACCAAAACGAGCTAGATCTGAACACATCGGTTTTACAAAGTGTATGTGATACGCGTCAAAACTTTTTCTCTTATAACTGCGCGAAAAGCATGTATTCGTGCTTAATACAACGAAACAAGCTGTTTTAGACCTAAACGAGCTAGATCTGAACACATCGGTTTTACAAGTGTCTATGTGATACGCGTCAAAACTTTTTCTCTTATAACAGCGCGAAAAGCATGTATTCGTGCTTAATACAACGAAACAAGCTGTTTTAGACCTAAACGAGCTAGATCTGAACACATCGATTTTACAAATGTCCATGTGATACGCGTCAAAACTTTTTCTCTTATAACTGCGCGAAAAGCATGTATTCTTGCTTAATACAACGAAACAAGCTGTTTTAGACCTAAACGAGCTAGATCTGAACACATGGGTTTTACAAGTGTCTATGTGATACGCGTCAAAACTTTTTCTCTTATAACTGCTCGAAAAGCTTGTATTTATGCGTAATACAACGAAAGAAGCTGTTTTAGACCAAAACGAGCTAGATCTGAACACATCGGTTTTACAAGTGTCTATGTGATACGCGTCAAAACTTTTTCTCTTATAACTGCGCGAAAAGCATGTATTCGTGCTTAATACAACGAAACAAGCTGTTTTAGACCTAAACGAGCTAGATCTGAACACATCGGTTTTACAAGTGTCTATGTGATACGCGTCAAAACTTTTTCTCTTATAGCTGCGCGAAAAGCATGTATTCGTGCTTAATACAACGAAACAAGCTGTTTTAGACCTAAACGAGCTAGATCTGAACACATCGGTTTTACAAGTGTCTATATAATACGCGTCAAAACTTTTTCTCTTATAACTGCTCGAAAAGCTTGCATTCATGCGTAATACAACGAAAGAAGCTGTTTTAGACCAAAACGAGCTAGATCTGAACACATCGGTTTTGCTAGTGTCTATGGGATACGCGTCAAATCTTTTTCTCTTATAACTGCGCGAAAAGCATGTATTCGTGCCTAAAACAACGAAACAAGCTGTTTTAGACCTAAACGAGCTAGATCTGAACACATCGGTTTTACAAGTGCCCATGTGATACGCGTCAAAACTTTCTCTTATAACTGCGCGAAAAGCATGTATTCGTGCTTAATACAACGAAACAAGCTGTTTTAGACCTAAACGAGCTATATCTGAACACATCGGTTTTACAAATGTCCATGTGATACGCGTCAAAACTTTTTCTCTTATAACTGCGCGAAAAGCACGTATTCGTGTTTAATACAACGAAACAAGCTGTTTTAGACCTAAACGAGCTAGATCTGAACACATCGGTTTTACAAGTGTCTATGTGATACGCGTCAAAACTTTTTTCTTATAACTGCTCGAAAAGCTTGTATTCATGCGTAATACAACGAAAGAAGCTGTTTTAGACCAAAACGAGCTAGATCTGAACACATCGGTTTTACTAGTGTCTATGGGATACGCGTCAAAACTTTTTCTCTTATAACTGCGCGAAAAGCATGTATTCGTGCTTAATACAACGAAACAAGTTGTTTTAGACCTAAACGAGCTAGATCTGAACACATCGGTTTTACAAGTGTCCATGTGATACGCGTCAAAACTTCTAACTGCTCGAAAAGCTTGCATTCGTGCTTAATACAACGAATCAAGCTGTTTTAGACCAAAACGAGCTAGATCTGAACACATCGGTTTTACAAGTGTCTATGTGATACGCGTCAAAACTTTTTCTCCTATAACTGCGCGAAAAGCATGTATTCGTGCTTAATACAACGAAACAAGCTGTTTTAGACCTAAACGAGCTAGATCTGAACACATCGGTTTTACAAGTGTCCATGTGATACGCGTCAAAACTTTTTCTCATAAATGCTCGAAAAGCTTGTATTCGTGCGTATTACAACGAAACAAGCTGTTTTAGAAAAAAACGAGCTAGATCTGAACACATCGGTTTTACAAAGTGTATGTGATACGCGTCAAAACTTTTTCTCTTATAACTGCGCGAAAAGCATGTATTCGTGCCTAATACAACGAAACAAGCTGTTTTAGACCTAAACGAGCTAGATCTGAACACATCGGTTTTACAAGTGTCTATGTGATACGCGTCAAAACTTTTTCTCTTATAACAGCGCGAAAAGCATGTATTCGTGCTTAATACAACGAAACAAGCTGTTTTAGACCTAAACGAGCTAGATCTGAACACATCGATTTTACAAATGTCCATGTGATACGCGTCAAAACTTTTTCTCTTATAACTGCGCGAAAAGCATGTATTCTTGCTTAATACAACGAAACAAGCTGTTTTAGACCTAAACGAGCTAGATCTGAACACATGGGTTTTACAAGTGTCTATGTGATACGCGTCAAAACTTTTTCTCTTATAACTGCTCGAAAAGCTTGTATTCATGCGTAATACAACGAAAGAAGCTGTTTTAGACCAAAACGAGCTAGATCTGAACACATCGGTTTTACAAGTGTCTATGTGATACGCGTCAAAACTTTTTCTCTTATAACTGCGCGAAAAGCATGTATTCGTGCTTAATACAACGAAACAAGCTGTTTTAGACCTAAACGAGCTAGATCTGAACACATCGGTTTTACAAGTGTCTATGTGATACGCGTCAAAAGTTTTTCTCTTATAACTGCGCGAAAAGCATGTATTCGTGCTTAATACAACGAAACAAGCTGCTTTAGACCTAAACGAGCTAGATCTGAACACATCGGTTTTACAAATGTCCATGTGATACGCGTCAAAACTTTTTCTCTTATAACTGCGCGAAAAACATGTATTCGTGCTTAATACAACGAAACAAGCTGTTTTAGACCTAAACGAGTTAGATCTGAACACATCGGTTTTACAAGTGTCTATGTGATACGCGTCAAATTTTTTTCTCATAACTCCTCGAAAAGCTTGTATTCATTCGTAATACAACGAAAGAAGCTGTTTTAGACCAAAACAAGCTAGATCTGAACACATCGGTTTTACTAGTGTCTATGTGATACGCGTCAAAACTTTTTCTCTAACTGCGCGAAAAGCATGTATTCGTGCTTAATACAACGAAACAAGCTGTTTTAGACCTAAACGAGCTAGATCTGAACACATCGGTTTTACAAATGTCCATGTGATACGCGTCAAAACTTTTTCTCTTATAACTGCGCGAAAAGCATGTATCCGTGCTTAATACAACGAAACAAGTTGTTTTAGACCTAACGAGCTAGATCTGAACACATCGGTTTTACAAGTGCCCATGTGATACGCGTCAAAACTTCTAACTGCTCGAAAAGCTTGCATTCGTGCTTAATACAACGAAACAAGCTGTTTTAGACCAAAACGAGCTAGATCTGAACACATCGGTTTTACAAGTGTCTATGTGATACGCGTCAAAACTTTTTCTCTTATAACTGCGCGAAAAGCATGTATTCGTGCTTAATACAACGAAACAAGCTGTTTTAGACCTAAACGAGCTAGATCTGAACACATCGGTTTAACGTGTCCATTTGATACGCGTCAAAACTTTTTCTCATGAATGCTCGAAAAGCTTGTATTCGTGCGTATTACAACGAAACAAGCTGTTTTAGACCAAAACGAGCTAGATCTGAACACATCGGTTTTACAAGTGTGTGATACGCGTCAAAAATTTTTCTCTTATAACTGCGCGAAAAGCATGTATTCGTGCTTAATACAACGAAACAAGCTGTTTTAGACCTAAACGAGCTAGTTCTGAACACATCGGTTTTACAAATGTTCATGTGATACGCGTCAAAACTTTTTCTCTTATAACTGCTCGAAAAGCTTGTATTCATGCGTAATATAACGAAAGAAGCTGTTTTAGACCAAAACGAGCTAGATCTGAACACATCGGTTTTACAAGTGTCTATGTGATACGCGTCAAAACTTTTTCTCTTATAACTGCGCGAAAAGCATGTATTCGTGCTTAATACAACGTAACAAGCTGTTTTACACCTAAACGAGCTAGATCTGAACACATCGGTTTTACAAATGTCGATGTGATACGCGTCAAAACTTTTTCTCTTATAACTGCGCGAAAAGCATGTATTCGTGCTTAATACAACGAAACAAGCTGTTTTAGACCTAAACGAGCTAGATCTGAACACATCGGTTTTACAAGTGTCTATGTGATACGCGTCAAAACTTTTTCTCTTATAACTGCGCGAAAAGCATGTATTCGTGCTTATTACAACGAAACAAGCTGTTTTAGACCTAAACGAGCTATATCTGAACACATCGGTTTTACAAGTGTCCATGTGATACGCGTCAAAACTTTTTCTCATAAATGCTCGAAAAGCTTGTATTCGTGCGTATTACAACGAAACAAGCTGTTTTAGACCAAAACGAGCTAGATCTGAACACATCGGTTTTACAAGTGTGTGATACGCGTCAAAACTTTTTCTCTTATAACTGCGCGAAAAGCATGTATTCGTGCTTCATACAACGAAACAAGCTGTTTTAGACCTAAACGAGCTAGATCTGAACACATCGGTTTTACAAATGTCCATGTGATACGCGTCAAAACTTTTTCTCTTATAACTGCGCGAAAAGCATGTATTCGTGCTTAATACAACGAAACAAGCTGTTTTAGACCTAAACGAGCTAGATCTGAACACAACGGTTTTACAAGTGTCTATGTGATACGCGTCAAAACTTTTTCTCTTATAACTGCGCGAAAAGCATGTATTCGTGCTTAATACAACGAAACAAGCTGTTTTAGACCTAAACGAGCTAGATCTGAACACATCGGTTTTACAAGTGTCTATGTGATACGCGTCAAAACTTTTTCTCTTATAACTGCGCGAAAGCATGTATTCGTGCCTAAAACAACGAAACAAGCTGTTTTAGACCTAAACGAGCTAGATCTGAACACATCGATTTTACAAGCGCCCATGTGATACGCGTCAAAACTTTCTCTTATAACTGCGCGAAAAGCATGTATTCGTGCTTAATACAACGAAACAAGCTGTTTTAGACCTAAACGAGCTAGATCTGAACACATCGGTTTTACAAATGTCCATGTGATACGCGTCAAAACTTTTTCTCTTATAACTGCGCGAAAAGCACGTATTCGTGTTTAATACAACGAAACAAGCTGTTTTAGACCTAAACGAGCTAGATCTGAACACATCGGTTTTACAAGTGTCTATTCGATACGCGTCAAAACTTGTTCTTATAACTGCTCGAAAAGCTTGTATTCATGCGTAATACAACGAAAGAAGCTGTTTTAGACCAAAACGAGCTAGATCTGAACACATCGGTTTTACTAGTGTCAATGGGATACGCGTCAAAACTTTTTCTCCTATAACTGCGCGAAAAGCATGTATTCGTGCTTAATACAACGAAACAAGTTGTTTTAGACCTAAACGAGCTAGATCTGAACACATCGGTTTTACAAGTGTCCATGTGATACGCGTCAAAACTTCTAACTGCTCGAAAAGCTTGCATTCGTGCTTAATACAACGAATCAAGCTGTTTTAGACCAAAACGAGCTAGATGTGAACACATCGGTTTTACAAGTGTCTATGTGATACGCGTCAAAACTTTTTCTCTTATAACTGCGCGAAAAGCATGTATTCGTGCTTAATACAACGAAACAAGCTGTTTTAGACCTAAACGAGCTAGATCTGAACACATCGGTTTTACAAGTGTCCATGTGATACGCGTCAAAACTTTTTCTCATAAATGCTCGAAAAGCTTGTATTCGTGCGTATTACAACGAAACAAGCTGTTTTAGACCAAAACGAGCTAGATCTGAACACATCGGTTTTACAAGTGTATGTGATACGCGTCAAAACTTTTTCTCTTATAACTGCGCGAAAAGCACGTATTCGTGCTTAATACAACGAAACAAGCTGTTTTAGACCTAAACGAGCTAGATCTGAACACATCGGTTTTACAAGTGTCTATGTGATACGCGTCAAAACTTTTTCTCTTATAACAGCGCGAAAAGCATGTATTCGTGCTTAATACAACGAAACAAGCTGTTTTAGACCTAAACGAGCTAGATCTGAACACATCGATTTTACAAATGTCCATGTGATACGCGTCAAAACTTTTTCTCTTATAACTGCGCGAAAAGCATGTATTCGTGCTTAATACAACGAAACAAGCTGTTTAAGACCTAAACGAGCTAGATCTGAACACATTGGTTTTACAAGTGTCCATGTGATACGCGTCAAAACTTCTAACTGCTCGAAAAGCTTGCATTCGTGCTTAATACAACGAAACAAGCTGTTTTAGACCAAAACGAGCTAGATCTGAACACATCGGATTTACAAGTGTCTATGTGATACGCGTCAAAACTTTTTCTCTTATAACTGCTCGAAAAGCTTGTATTCATGCGTAATACAACGAAAGAAGCTGTTTTAGACCAAAACGAGCTAGATCTGAACACATCGGTTTTACTAGTGTCTATGGGATACGCGTCAAAACTTTTTCTGTTATAACTGCGCGAAAAGCATGTATTCGTGCTTAATACAACGAAACAAGTTGTTTTAGACCTAAACGAGCTAGATCTGAACACATCGGTTTTACAAGTGTCCATGTGATACGCGTCAAAACTTCTAACTGCTCGAAAAGCTTGCATTCGTGCTTAATACAACGAATCAAGCTGTTTTAGACCAAAACGAGCTAGATCTGAACACATCGGTTTTACAAGTGTCTATGTGATACGCGTCAAAACTTTTTCTCTTATAACTGCGCGAAAAGCATGTATTCGTGCTTAATACAACGAAACAAGCTGTTTTAGACCTAAACGAGCTAGATCTGAACACATCGGTTTTACAAATGTCCATGTGATACGCGTCAAAACTTTTTCTCTTATAACTGCTCGAAAAGCTTGTATTCATGCGTAATACAACAAAAGAAGCTGTTTTAGACCAAAACGAGCTAGATCTGAACACATCGGTTTTACAAGTGTCTATGTGATACGCGTCAAAACTTTTTCTCTTATAACTGCGCGAAAAGCATGTATTCGTGCTTAATACAACGAAACAAGCTGTTTTAGACCTAAACGAGCTAGATCTGAACACATCGGTTTTACAAATGTCCATGTGATACGCGTCAAAACTTTTTCTCTTATAACGGCGCGAAAAGCATGTATTCGTGCTTAATACAACGAAACAAGCTGTTTTAGACCTAAACGAGCTAGATCTGAACACAACGGTTTTACAAGTGTCTATGTGATACGCGTCAAAACTTTTTCTCTTATAACTGCGCGAAAAGCATGTATTCGTGCTTAATACAACGAAACAAGCTGTTTTAGACCTAAACGAGCTAGATCTGAACACATCGGTTTTACAAGTGTCTATGTGATACGCGTCAAAACTTTTTCTCTTATAACTGCTCGAAAAGCTTGCATTCATGCGT
This sequence comes from Amblyomma americanum, assembly GCF_052857255.1. Taxonomy (NCBI): domain Eukaryota; kingdom Metazoa; phylum Arthropoda; class Arachnida; order Ixodida; family Ixodidae; genus Amblyomma; species Amblyomma americanum. The sequence goes on along the minus strand of NW_027526548.1, from coordinate 415,032 downwards.
AATACAACGAAAGAAGCTGTTTTAGACCAAAACGAGCTAGATCTGAACACATCGGTTTTGCTAGTGTCTATGGGATACGCGTCAAATCTTTTTCTCTTATAACTGCGCGAAAAGCATGTATTCGTGCCTAAAACAACGAAACAAGCTGTTTTAGACCTAAACGAGCTAGATCTGAACACATCGGTTTTACAAGTGCCCATGTGATACGCGTCAAAACTTTCTCTTATAACTGCGCGAAAAGCATGTATTCGTGCTTAATACAACGAAACAAGCTGTTTTAGACCTAAACGAGCTAGATCTGAACACATCGGTTTTACAAATGTCCATGTGATACGCGTCAAAACTTTTTCTCTTATAACTGCGCGAAAAGCACGTATTCGTGTTTAATACAACGAAACAAGCTGTTTTAGACCTAAACGAGCTAGATCTGAACACATCGGTTTTACAAGTGTCTATGTGATACGCGTCAAAACTTTTTCTTATAACTGCTCGAAAAGCTTGTATTCATGCGTAATACAACGAAAGAAGCTGTTTTAGACCAAAACAAGCTAGATCTGAACACATCGGTTTTACTAGTGTCTATGGGATACGCGTCAAAACTTTTTCTCTTATAACTCCGCGAAAAGCATGTATTCGTGCTTAATACAACGAAACAAGTTGTTTTAGACCTAAACGAGCTAGATCTGAACACATCGGTTTTACAAGTGTCTATGTGATACGCGTCAAAACTTCTAACTGCTCGAAAAGCTTGCATTCGTGCTTAATACAACGAATCAAGCTGTTTTAGACCAAGACGAGCTAGATCTGAACACATCGGTTTTACAAGTGTCTATGTGATACGCGTCAAAACTTTTTCTCTTATAACTGCGCGAAAAGCATGTATTCGTGCTTAATACAACGAAACAAGCTGTTTTAGACCTAAACGAGCTAGATCTGAACACATCGGTTTTACAAGTGTCCATGTGATACGCGTCAAAACGTTTTCTCATAAATGCTCGAAAAGCTTGTATTCGTGCGTATTACAACGAAACAAGCTGTTTTAGACCAAAACGAGCTAGATCTGAACACATCGGTTTTACAAGTGTATGTGATACGCGTCAAAACTTTTTCTCTTATAACTGCGCGAAAAGCATGTATTCGTGCTTAATACAACGAAACAAGCTGTTTTAGACCTAAACGAGCTAGATCTGAACACATCGATTTTACAAGTGCCCATGTGATACGCGTCAAAACTTTCTCTTATAACTGCGCGAAAAGCATGTATTCGTGCTTAATACAACGAAACAAGCTGTTTTAGACCTAAACGAGCTAGATCTGAACACATCGGTTTTACAAATGTCCATGTGATACGCGTCAAAACTTTTTCTCTTATAACTGCGCGAAAAGCACGTATTCGTGTTTAATACAACGAAACAAGCTGTTTTAGACCTAAACGAGCTAGATCTGAACACATCGGTTTTACAAGTGTCTATTCGATACGCGTCAAAACTTTTTCTTATTACTGCTCGAAAAGCTTGTATTCATGCGTAATACAACGAAAGAAGCTGTTTTAGACCAAAACGAGCTAGATCTGAACACATCGGTTTTACTAGTGTCAATGGGATACGCGTCAAAACTTTTTCTCTTATAACTGCGCGAAAAGCATGTATTCGTGCTTAATACAACGAAACAAGTTGTTTTAGACCTAAACGAGCTAGATCTGAACACATCGGTTTTACAAGTGTCCATGTGATACGCGTCAAAACTTCTAACTGCTCGAAAAGCTTGCATTCGTGCTTAATACAACGAATCAAGCTGTTTTAGACCAAAACGAGCTAGATCTGAACACATCGGTTTTACAAGTGTCTATGTGATACGCGTCAAAACTTTTTCTCTTATAACTGCGCGAAAAGCATGTATTCGTGCTTAATACAACGAAACAAGCTGTTTTAGACCTAAACGAGCTAGATCTGAACACATCGGTTTTACAAGTGTCCATGTGATACGCGTCAAAACTTTTTCTCATAAATGCTCGAAAAGCTTGTATTCGTGCGTATTACAACGAAACAAGCTGTTTTAGACCAAAACGAGCTAGATCTGAACACATCGGTTTTACAAGTGTATGTGATACGCGTCAAAACTTTTTCTCTTATAACTGCGCGAAAAGCACGTATTCGTGCTTAATACAACGAAACAAGCTGTTTTAGACCTAAACGAGCTAGATCTGAACACATCGGTTTTACAAGTGTCTATGTGATACGCGTCAAAACTTTTTCTCTTATAACAGCGCGAAAAGCATGTATTCGTGCTTAATACAACGAAACAAGCTGTTTTAGACCTAAACGAGCTAGATCTGAACACATCGATTTTACAAATGTCCATGTGATACGCGTCAAAACTTTTTCTCTTATAACTGCGCGAAAAGCATGTATTCGTGCTTAATACAACGAAACAAGCTGTTTAAGACCTAAACGAGCTAGATCTGAACACATTGGTTTTACAAGTGTCCATGTGATACGCGTCAAAACTTCTAACTGCTCGAAAAGCTTGCATTCGTGCTTAATACAACGAAACAAGCTGTTTTAGACCAAAACGAGCTAGATCTGAACACATCGGATTTACAAGTGTCTATGTGATACGCGTCAAAACTTTTTCTCTTATAACTGCGCGAAAAGCATGTATTCGTGCTTAATACAACGAAACAAGCCGTTTTAGACCTAAACGAGCTAGATCTGAACACATCGGTTTTACAAGTGTCCATGTGATACGCGTCAAAACTTTTTCTCATAACTGCTCGAAAAGCTTGTATTCGTGCGTATTACAACGAAACAAGCTGTTTTAGACCTAAACGAGCTAGATCTGAACACATCGGTTTTACAAGTGTCCATGTGATACGCGTCAAAACTTTTTCTCATAAATGCTCGAAAAGCTTGTATTCGTGCGTATTACAACGAAACAAGCTGTTTTAGACCAAAACGAGCTAGATCTGAACACATCGGTTTTACAAGTGTCCATGTGATACGCGTCAAAACTTTCTCTTATAACTGCGCGAAAAGCATGTATTCGTGCTTAATACAACGAAACAAGCTGTTTTGGACCTAAACGAGCTAGATCTGAACACATCGGTTTTACAAGTGTCTATGTGATACGCGTCAAAACTTTTTTCTTATAACTGCTCGAAAAGCTTGTATTCATGCGTAATACAACGAAAGAAGCTGTTTTAGACCAAAACGAGCTAGATCTGAACACATCGGTTTTACTAGTGTCTATGGGATACGCGTCAAAACTTTTTCTGTTATAACTGCGCGAAAAGCATGTATTCGTGCTTAATACAACGAAACAAGTTGTTTTAGACCTAAACGAGCTAGATCTGAACACATCGGTTTTACAAGTGTCCATGTGATACGCGTCAAAACTTCTAACTGCTCGAAAAGCTTGCATTCGTGCTTAATACAACGAATCAAGCTGTTTTAGACCAAAACGAGCTAGATCTGAACACATCGGTTTTACAAGTGTCTATGTGATACGCGTCAAAACTTTTTCTCTTATAACTGCGCGAAAAGCATGTATTCGTGCTTAATACAACGAAACAAGCTGTTTTAGACCTAAACGAGCTAGATCTGAACACATCGGTTTTACAAGTGTCCATGTGATACGCGTCAAAACTTTTTCTCATAAATGCTCGAAAAGCTTGTATTCGTGCGTATTACAACGAAACAAGCTGTTTTAGACCAAAACGAGCTAGATCTGAACACATCGGTTTTACAAAGTGTATGTGATACGCGTCAAAACTTTTTCTCTTATAACTGCGCGAAAAGCATGTATTCTTGCTTAACACAACGAAACAAGCTGTTTTAGACCTAAACGAGCTAGATCTGAACACATCGGTTTTACAAGTGTCTATGTGATACGCGTCAAAACTTTTTCTCTTATAACAGCGCGAAAAGCATGTATTCGTGCTTAATACAACGAAACAAGCTGTTTTAGACCTAAACGAGCTAGATCTGAACACATCGATTTTACAAATGTCCATGTGATACGCGTCAAAACTTTTTCTCTTATAACTGCGCGAAAAGCATGTATTCTTGCTTAATACAACGAAACAAGCTGTTTTAGACCTAAACGAGCTAGATCTGAACACATGGGTTTTACAAGTGTCTATGTGATACGCGTCAAAACTTTTTCTCTTATAACTGCTCGAAAAGCTTGTATTCATGCGTAATACAACAAAAGAAGCTGTTTTAGACCAAAACGAGCTAGATCTGAACACATCGGTTTTACAAGTGTCTATGTGATACGCGTCAAAACTTTTTCTCTTATAACTGCGCGAAAAGCATGTATTCGTGCTTAATACAACGAAACAAGCTGTTTTAGACCTAAACGAGCTAGATCTGAACACATCGGTTTTACGTGTCCATTTGATACGCGTCAAAACTTTTTCTCATAAATGCTCGAAAAGCTTGTATTCGTGCGTATTACAACGAAACAAGCTGTTTTAGACCAAAACGAGCTAGATCTGAACACATCGGTTTTACAAGTGTGTGATACGCGTCAAAACTTTTTCTCTTATAACTGCGCGAAAAGCATGTATTCGTGCTTATTACAACGAAACAAGCTGTTTTAGACCTAAACTAGCTATATCTGAACACATCGGTTTTACAAGTGTCCATGTGATACGCGTCAAAACTTTTTCTCATAAATGCTCGAAAAGCTTGTATTCGTGCGTATTACAACGAAACAAGCTGTTTTAGACCAAAACGAGCTAGATCTGAACACATCGGTTTTACAAGTGTGTGATACGCGTCAAAACTTTTTCTCTTATAACTGCGCGAAAAGCATGTATTCGTGCTTAATACAACGAAACAAGCTGTTTTAGACCTAAACGAGCTAGATCTGAACACATCGGTTTTACAAATGTCCATGTGATACGCGTCAAAACTTTTTCTCTTATAACGGCGCGAAAAGCATGTATTCGTGCTTAATACAACGAAACAAGCTGTTTTAGACCTAAACGAGCTAGATCTGAACACAACGGTTTTACAAGTGTCTATGTGATACGCGTCAAAACTTTTTCTCTTATAACTGCGCGAAAAGCATGTATTCGTGCTTAATACAACGAAACAAGCTGTTTTAGACCTAAACGAGCTAGATCTGAACACATCGGTTTTACAAGTGTCTATGTGATACGCGTCAAAACTTTTTCTCTTATAACTGCTCGAAAAGCTTGCATTCATGCGTAATACAACGAAAGAAGCTGTTTTAGACCAAAACGAGCTAGATCTGAACACATCGGTTTTGCTAGTGTCTATGGGATACGCGTCAAATCTTTTTCTCTTATAACTGCGCGAAAAGCATGTATTCGTGCCTAAAACAACGAAACAAGCTGTTTTAGACCTAAACGAGCTAGATCTGAACACATCGGTTTTACAAGTGCCCATGTGATACGCGTCAAAACTTTCTCTTATAACTGCGCGAAAAGCATGTATTCGTGCTTAATACAACGAAACAAGCTGTTTTAGACCTAAACGAGCTAGATCTGAACACATCGGTTTTACAAATGTCCATGTGATACGCGTCAAAACTTTTTCTCTTATAACTGCGCGAAAAGCACGTATTCGTGTTTAATACAACGAAACAAGCTGTTTTAGACCTAAACGAGCTAGATCTGAACACATCGGTTTTACAAGTGTCTATGTGATACGCGTCAAAACTTTTTCTTATAACTGCTCGAAAAGCTTGTATTCATGCGTAATACAACGAAAGAAGCTGTTTTAGACCAAAACGAGCTAGATCTGAACACATCGGTTTTACTAGTGTCTATGGGATACGCGTCAAAACTTTTTCTCTTATAACTGCGCGAAAAGCATGTATTCGTGCTTAATACAACGAAACAAGTTGTTTTAGACCTAAACGAGCTAGATCTGAACACATCGGTTTTACAAGTGTCTATGTGATATGCGTCAAAACTTCTAACTGCTCGAAAAGCTTGCATTCGTGCTTAATACAACGAATCAAGCTGTTTTAGACCAAGACGAGCTAGATCTGAACACATCGGTTTTACAAGTGTCTATGTGATACGCGTCAAAACTTTTTCTCTTATAACTGCGCGAAAAGCATGTATTCGTGCTTAATACAACGAAACAAGCTGTTTTAGACCTAAACGAGCTAGATCTGAACACATCGGTTTTACAAGTGTCCATGTGATACGCGTCAAAACTTTTTCTCATAAATGCTCGAAAAGCTTGTATTCGTGCGTATTACAACGAAACAAGCTGTTTTAGACCAAAACGAGCTAGATCTGAACACATCGGTTTTACAAGTGTATGTGATACGCGTCAAAACTTTTTCTCTTATAACTGCGCGAAAAGCATGTATTCGTGCTTAATACAACGAAACAAGCTGTTTTAGACCTAAACGAGCTAGATCTGAACACATCGGTTTTACAAGTGTCTATGTGATACGCGTCAAAACTTTTTCTCTTATAACAGCGCGAAAAGCATGTATTCGTGCTTAATACAACGAAACAAGCTGTTTTAGACCTAAACGAGCTAGATCTGAACACATCGATTTTACAAATGTCCATGTGATACGCGTCAAAACTTTTTCTCTTATAACTGCGCGAAAAGCATGTATTCGTGCTTAATACAACGAAACAAGCTGTTTAAGACCTAAACGAGCTAGATCTGAACACATTGGTTTTACAAGTGTCCATGTGATACGCGTCAAAACTTCTAACTGCTCGAAAAGCTTGCATTCGTGCTTAATACAACGAAACAAGCTGTTTTAGACCAAAACGAGCTAGATCTGAACACATCGGATTTACAAGTGTCTATGTGATACGCGTCAAAACTTTTTCTCTTATAACTGCGCGAAAAGCATGTATTCGTGCTTAATACAACGAAACAAGCCGTTTTAGACCTAAATGAGCTAGATCTGAACACATCGGTTTTACAAGTGTCCATGTGATACGCGTCAAAACTTTTTCTCATAACTGCTCGAAAAGCTTGTATTCGTGCGTATTACAACGAAACAAGCTGTTTTAGACCAAAGCGAGCTAGATCTGAACACATCGGTTTTACAAGTGTATGTGGTACGCGTCAAAACATTTTCTCTTTTAACTGCGCGAAAAGCATGTATTCGTGCTTAATACAACGAAACAAGCTGTTTTAGACCTAAACGAGCTAGATCTGAACACATCGGTTTTACAAGTGTCTATGTGATACGCGTCAAAACTTTTTCTCTTATAACTGCGCGAAAAGCATGTATTCGTGCCTAATACAACGAAACAAGCTGTTTTAGACCTAAACGAGCTAGATCTGAACACATCGGTTTTACAAATGTCCATGTGATACGCGTCAAAACTTTTTCTCTTATAACTGCGCGAAAAGCACGTATTCGTGTTTAATACAACGAAACAAGCTGTTTTAGACCTAAACGAGCTAGATCTGAACACATCGGTTTTACAAGTGTCTATGTGATACGCGTCAAAACTTTTTCTCATAACTGCTCGAAAAGCTTGTATTCGTGCGTATTACAACGAAACAAGCTGTTTTAGACCAAAGCGAGCTAGATCTGAACACATCGGTTTTACAAGTGTATGTGGTACGCGTCAAAACATTTTCTCTTATAACTGCGCGAAAAGCATGTATTCGTGCTTAATACAACGAAACAAGCTGTTTTAGACCTAAACGAGCTAGATCTGAACACATCGGTTTTACGTGTCCATTTGATACGCGTCAAAACTTTTTCTCATAAATGCTCGAAAAGCTTGTATTCGTGCGTATTACAACGAAACAAGCTGTTTTAGACCAAAACGAGCTAGATCTGAACACATCGGTTTTACAAGTGTGTGATACGCGTCAAAACTTTTTCTCTTATAACTGCGCGAAAAGCATGTATTCGTGCATAATACAACGAAACAAGCTGTTTTAGACCTAAACGAGCTAGATCTGAACACATCGGTTTTACAAATGTCCATGTGATACGCGTCAAAACTTTTTCTCTTATAACGGCGCGAAAAGCATGTATTCGTGCTTAATACAACGAAACAAGCTGTTTTAGACCTAAACGAGCTAGATCTGAACACAACGGTTTTACAAGTGTCTATGTGATACGCGTCAAAACTTTTTCTCTTATAACTGCGCGAAAAGCAAGTATTCGTGCTTAATACAACGAAACAAGCTGTTTTAGACCTAAAAGAGCTAGATCTGAACACATCGGTTTTACAAGTGTCTATGTGATACGCGTCAAAACTTTTTCTCTTATAACTGCTCGAAAAGCTTGCATTCATGCGTAATACAACGAAAGAAGCTGTTTTAGACCAAAACGAGCTAGATCTGAACACATCGGTTTTGCTAGTGTCTATGGGATACGCGTCAAATCTTTTTCTCTTATAACTGCGCGAAAAGCATGTATTCGTGCCTAAAACAACGAAACAAGCTGTTTTAGACCTAAACGAGCTAGATCTGAACACATCGGTTTTACAAGTGCCCATGTGATACGCGTCAAAACTTTCTCTTATAACTGCGCGAAAAGCATGTATTCGTGCTTAATACAACGAAACAAGCTGTTTTAGACCTAAACGAGCTAGATCTGAACACATCGGTTTTACAAATGTCCATGTGATACGCGTCAAAACTTTTTCTCTTATAACTGCGCGAAAAGCACATATTCGTGTTTAATACAACGAAACAAGCTGTTTTAGACCTAAACGAGCTAGATCTGAACACATCGGTTTTACAAGTGTCTATGTGATACGCGTCAAAACTTTTTCTTATAACTGCTCGAAAAGCTTGTATTCATGCGTAATACAACGAAAGAAGCTGTTTTACACCAAAACGAGCTAGATCTGAACACATCGGTTTTACTAGTGTCTATGGGATACGCGTCAAAACTTTTTCTCTTATAACTGCGCGAAAAGCATGTATTCGTGCTTAATACAACGAAACAAGTTGTTTTAGACCTAAACGAGCTAGATCTGAACACATCGGTTTTACAAGTGTCTATGTGATACGCGTCAAAACTTCTAACTGCTCGAAAAGCTTGCATTCGTGCTTAATACAACGAATCAAGCTATTTTAGACCAAAACGAGCTAGATCTGAACACATCGGTTTTACAAGTGTCTATGTGATACGCGTCAAAACTTTTTCTCTTATAACTGCGCGAAAAGCATGTATTCGTGCTTAATACAACGAAACAAGCTGTTTTAGACCTAAACGAGCTAGATCTGAACACATCGGTTTTACAAGTGTCCATGTGATACGCGTCAAAACTTTTTCTCATAAATGCTCGAAAAGCTTGTATTCGTGCGTATTACAACGAAACAAGCTGTTTTAGACCAAAACGAGCTAGATCTGAACACATCGGTTTTACAAGTGTATGTGATACGCGTCAAAACTTTTTCTCTTATAACTGCGCGAAAAGCATGTATTCGTGCTTAATACAACGAAACAAGCTGTTTTAGACCTAAACGAGCTAGATCTGAACACATCGGTTTTACAAGTGTCTATGTGATACGCGTCAAAACTTTTTCTCTTATAACAGCGCGAAAAGCATGTATTCGTGCTTAATACAACGAAACAAGCTGTTTTAGACCTAAACGAGCTAGATCTGAACACATCGATTTTACAAATGTCCATGTGATACGCGTCAAAACGTTTTCTCTTATAACTGCGCGAAAAGCATGTATTCGTGCTTAATACAACGAAACAAGCTGTTTAAGACCTAAACGAGCTAGATCTGAACACATTGGTTTTACAAGTGTCCATGTGATACGCGTCAAAACTTCTAACTGCTCGAAAAGCTTGCATTCGTGCTTAATACAACGAAACAAGCTGTTTTAGACCAAAACGAGCTAGATCTGAACACATCGGATTTACAAGTGTCTATGTGATACGCGTCAAAACTTTTTCTCTTATAACTGCGCGAAAAGCATGTATTCGTGCTTAATACAACGAAACAAGCCGTTTTAGACCTAAACGAGCTAGATCTGAACACATCGGTTTTACAAGTGTCCATGTGATACGCGTCAAAACTTTTTCTCATAACTGCTCGAAAAGCTTGTATTCGTGCGTATTACAACGAAACAAGCTGTTTTAGACCAAAGCGAGCTAGATCTGAACACATCGGTTTTACAAGTGTATGTGGTACGCGTCAAAACATTTTCTCTTATAACTGCGCGAAAAGCATGTATTCGTGCTTAATACAACGAAACAAGCTGTTTTAGACCTAAACGAGCTAGATCTGAACACATCGGTTTTACAAGTGTCTATGTGATACGCGTCAAAACTTTTTCTCTTATAACTGCGCGAAAAGCATGTATTCGTGCCTAATACAACGAAACAAGCTGTTTTAGACCTAAACGAGCTAGATCTGAACACATCGGTTTTACAAATGTCCATGTGATACGCGTCAAAACTTTTTCTCTTATAACTGCGCGAAAAGCACGTATTCGTGTTTAATACAACGAAACAAGCTGTTTTAGACCTAAACGAGCTAGATCTGAACACATCGGTTTTACAAGTGTCTATGTGATACGCGTCAAATCTTTTTTTCTTATAACTGCTCGAAAAGCTTGCATTCATGCGTAATACAACGAAAGAAGCTGTTTTAGACCAAAACGAGCTAGATCTGAACACATCGGTTTTACAAATGTCTATGTGATACGCGTCAAAACTTTTTCTCTTATAACTGCGCGAAAAGCATGTATTCGTGCTTAATACAACGAAACAAGCTGTTTTAGACCTAAACGAGCTAGATCTGAACACATCGGTTTTACAAGTGTCCATGTGATACGCGTCAAAACTTTTTCTCATAAATGCTCGAAAAGCTTGTATTCGTGCGTATTACAACGAAACAAGCTGTTTTAGACCAAAACGAGCTAGATCTGAACACATCGGTTTTACAAGTGTATGTGATACGCGTCAAAACTTTTTCTCTTATAACTGCGCGAAAAGCATGTATTCGTGCTTAATACAACGAAACAAGCTGTTTTAGACCTAAACGAGCTAGATCTGAATACATCGGTTTTACAAATGTCCATGTGATACGCGTCAAAACTTTTTCTGTTATAACTGCGCGAAAAGCTTGTATTCGTGCTTAATACAACGAAACAAGCTGTTTTAGACCTAAACGAGCTAGATCTGAACACATCGGTTTTACAAGTGTCTATGTGATACGCGTCAAAACTTTTTCTCTTATAACTGCGCGAAAAGCATGTATTCGTGCTTAATACAACGAAACAAGCTGTTTTAGACCTAAACGAGCTAGATCTGAACACATCGGTTTTACAAGTGTCTATGTGATACGCGTCAAAACTTTTTCTCTTATAACTGCTCGAAAAGCTTGTATTCATGCGTAATACAACGAAAGAAGCTGTTTTAGACCAAAACGAGCTAGATCTGAACACAACGGTTTTACTAGTGTCTATGGGATACGCGTCAAATCTTTTTCTCTTATAACTGCGCGAAAAGCATGTATTCGTGCTTAATACAACGAAACAAGCTGTTTTAGACCTAAACGAGCTAGATCTGAACACATCGGTTTTACAAGTGTCCATGTGATACGCGTCAAAACTTTCTCTTATAACTGCGCGAAAAGCATGTATTCGTGCTTAATACAACGAAACAAGCTGTTTTAGACCTAAACGAGCTAGATCTGAACACATCGGTTTTACAAGTGTCCATGTGATACGCGTCAAAACTTTTTCTCATAACTGCTCGAAAAGCTTGTATTCGTGCGTATTACAACGAAACAAGTTGTTTTAGACCAAAACGAGCTAGATCTGAACACATCGGTTTTACAAGGGTCTATGTGATACGCGTCAAAACTTTTTCTCTTATAATTGCTCGAAAAGCTTGTATTCATGCGTAATACAACGAAAGAAGCTGTTTTAGACCTAAACGAGCTAGATCTGAACACATCGGTTTTACAAATGTCCATGTGATACTCGTCAAAACTTTTTCTCTTATAACTGCGCGAAAAGCATGTATTCGTGCTTAATACACCGAAACAAGCTGTTTTAGACCTAAACGAGCTAGATCTGAACACATCGGTTTTACAAGTGTCCATGTGATACGCGTCAAAACTTTTTCTCTTATAACTGCGCGAAAAGCATGTATTCGTGCCTAATACAACGAAAAGAGCTGTTTTAGACCAAAACGAGCTAGATCTGAACACATCGGTTTTACAAGTGTATGTGATACGCGTCAAAACTTTTTCTCTTATAACAGCGCGAAAAGCATGTATTCGTGCTTAATACAACGAAACAAGCTGTTTTAGACCTAAACGAGCTAGATCTGAACACATCGGTTTTACAAGTGTCTATGTGATACGCGTCAAAACTTTTTCTCTTATAACTGCTCGAAAAGCTTGCATTCATGCGTAATACAACGAAAGAAGCTGTTTTAGACCAAAACGAGCTAGATCTGAACACATCGGTTTTGCTAGTGTCTATGGGATACGCGTCAAATCTTTTTCTCTTATAACTGCGCGAAAAGCATGTATTCGTGCCTAAAACAACGAAACAAGCTGTTTTAGACCTAAACGAGCTAGATCTGAACACATCGGTTTTACAAGTGCCCATGTGATACGCGTCAAAACTTTCTCTTATAACTGCGCGAAAAGCATGTATTCGTGCTTAATACAACGAAACAAGCTGTTTTAGACCTAAACGAGCTAGATCTGAACACATCGGTTTTACAAATGTCCATGTGATACGCGTCAAAACTTTTTCTCTTATAACTGCGCGAAAAGCACGTATTCGTGTTTAATACAACGAAACAAGCTGTTTTAGACCTAAACGAGCTAGATCTGAAGACATCGGTTTTACAAGTGTCTATGTGATACGCGTCAAAACTTTTTTCTTATAACTGCTCGAAAAGCTTGTATTCATGCGTAATACAACGAAAGAAGCTGTTTTAGACCAAAACGAGCTAGATCTGAACACATCGGTTTTACTAGTGTCTATGGGATACGCGTCAAAACTTTTTCTGTTATAACTGCGCGAAAAGCATGTATTCGTGCTTAATACAACGAAACAAGTTGTTTTAGACCTAAACGAGCTAGATCTGAACACATCGGTTTTACAAGTGTCCATGTGATACGCGTCAAAACTTCTAACTGCTCGAAAAGCTTGCATTCGTGCTTAATACAACGAATCAAGCTGTTTTAGACCAAAACAAGCTAGATCTGAACACATCGGTTTTACAAGTGTCTATGTGATACGCGTCAAAACTTTTTCTCATAAATGCTCGAAAAGCTTGTATTCGTGCGTATTACAACGAAACAAGCTGTTTTAGACCAAAACGAGCTAGATCTGAACACATCGGTTTTACAAAGTGTATGTGATACGCGTCAAAACTTTTTCTCTTATAACTGCGCGAAAAGCATGTATTCGTGCTTAATACAACGAAACAAGCTGTTTTAGACCTAAACGAGCTAGATCTGAACACATCGGTTTTACAAGTGTCTATGTGATACGCGTCAAAACTTTTTCTCTTATAACAGCGCGAAAAGCATGTATTCGTGCTTAATACAACGAAACAAGCTGTTTTAGACCTAAACGAGCTAGATCTGAACACATCGATTTTACAAATGTCCATGTGATACGCGTCAAAACTTTTTCTCTTATAACTGCGCGAAAAGCATGTATTCTTGCTTACTACAACGAAGCAAGCTGTTTTAGACCTAAACGAGCTAGATCTGAACACATGGGTTTTACAAGTGTCTATGTGATACGCGTCAAAACTTTTTCTCTTATAACTGCTCGAAAAGCTTGTATTCATGCGTAATACAACGAAAGAAGCTGTTTTAGACCAAAACGAGCTAGATCTGAACACATCGGTTTTACAAGTGTCTATGTGATACGCGTCAAAACTTTTTCTCTTATAACTGCGCGAAAAGCATGTATTCGTGCTTAATACAACGAAACAAGCTGTTTTAGACCTAAACGAGCTAGATCTGAACACATCGGTTTTACAAGTGTCTATGTGATACGCGTCAAACCTTTTTCTCTTATAACTGCGCGAAAAGCATGTATTCGTGCTTAATACAACGAAACAAGCTGCTTTAGACCTAAACGAGCTAGATCTGAACACATCGGTTTTACAAATGTCCATGTGATACGCGTCAAAACTTTTTCTCTTATAACTGCGGGAAAAGCATGTATTCGTGCTTAATACAACGAAACAAGCTGTTTTAGACCTAAACGAGTTAGATCTGAACACATCGGTTTTACAAGTGTCTATGTGATACGCGTCAAATTTTTTTCTCATAACTGCTCGAAAAGCTTGTATTCATGCGTAATACAACGAAAGAAGCTGTTTTAGACCAAAACAAGCTAGATCTGAACACATCGGTTTTACTAGTGTCTATGTGATACGCGTCAAAACTTTTTCTCTTATAACTGCGCGAAAAGCATGTATTCGTGCTTAATACAACGAAACAAGCTGTTTTAGACCTAAACGAGCTAGATCTGAACACATCGGTTTTACAAATGTCCATGTGATACGCGTCAAAACTTTTTCTCTTATAACTGCGCGAAAAGCATGTATCCGTGCTTAATACAACGAAACAAGTTGTTTTAGACCTAACGAGCTAGATCTGAACACATCGGTTTTACAAGTGTCTATGTGATACGCGTCAAAACTTTTTCTCTTATAACTGCGCGAAAAGCATGTATTCGTGCTTAATACAACGAAACAAGCTGTTTTAGACCTAAACGAGCTAGATCTGAAAACATCGGTTTTACGTGTCCATTTGATACGCGTCAAAACTTTTTCTCATAAATGCTCGAAAAGCTTGTATTCGTGCGTATTACAACGAAACAAGCTGTTTTAGACCAAAACGAGCTAGATCTGAACACATCGGTTTTACAAGTGTGGGATACGCGTCAAAACTTTTTCTCTTATAACTGCGCGAAAAGCATGTATTCGTGCTTAATACAACGAAACAAGCTGTTTTAGACCTAAACGAGCTAGTTCTGAACACATCGGTTTTACAATTGTTCATGTGATACGCGTCAAAACTTTTTCTCTTATAACTGCTCGAAAAGCTTGTATTCATGCGTAATACAACGAAAGAAGCTGTTTTAGACCAAAACGAGCTAGATCTGAACACATCGGTTTTACAAGTGTCTATGTGATACGCGTCAAAACTTTTTCTCTTATAACTGCGCGAAAAGCATGTATTCGTGCTTAATACAACGTAACAAGCTGTTTTAGACCTAAACGAGCTAGATCTGAACACATCGGTTTTACAAATGTCCATGTGATACGCGTCAAAACTTTTTCTCTTATAACTGCGCGAAAAGCATGTATTCGTGCTTAATACAACGAAACAAGCTGTTTTAGACCTAAACGAGCTAGATCTGAACACATCGGTTTTACAAGTGTCTATGAAATACGCGTCAAAACTTTTTCTCATAACTGCTCGAAAAGCTTGTATTCGTGCGTATTACAACGAAACAAGTTGTTTTAGACCAAAACGAGCTAGATCTGAACACATCGGTTTTACAAGGGTCTATGTGATACGCGTCAAAACTTTTTCTCTTATAACTGCTCGAAAAGCTTGTATTCATGCGTAATACAACGAAAGAAGCTGTTTTAGACCTAAACGAGCTAGATCTGAACACATCGGTTTTACAAATGTCCATGTGATACTCGTCAAAACTTTTTCTCTTATAACTGCGCGAAAAGCATGTATTCGTGCTTAATACACCGAAACAAGCTGTTTTAGACCTAAACGAGCTAGATCTGAACACATCGGTTTTACAAGTGTCCATGTGATACGCGTCAAAACTTTTTCTCTTATAACTGCGCGAAAAGCATGTATTCGTGCCTAATACAACGAAAAGAGCTGTTTTAGACCAAAACGAGCTAGATCTGAACACATCGGTTTTACAAGTGTATGTGATACGCGTCAAAACTTTTTCTCTTATAACAGCGCGAAAAGCATGTATTCGTGCTTAATACAACGAAACAAGCTGTTTTAGACCTAAACGAGCTAGATCTGAACACATCGGTTTTACAAGTGTCTATGTGATACGCGTCAAAACTTTTTCTCTTATAACTGCTCGAAAAGCTTGCATTCATGCGTAATACAACGAAAGAAGCTGTTTTAGACCAAAACGAGCTAGATCTGAACACATCGGTTTTGCTAGTGTCTATGGGATACGCGTCAAAACTTTTTCTCTTATAACTGCGCGAAAAGCATGTATTCGTGCCTAAAACAACGAAACAAGCTGTTTTAGACCTAAACGAGCTAGATCTGAACACATCGGTTTTACAAGTGCCCATGTGATACGCGTCAAAACTTTCTCTTATAACTGCGCGAAAAGCATGTATTCGTGCTTAATACAACGAAACAAGCTGTTTTAGACCTAAACGAGCTAGATCTGAACACATCGGTTTTACAAATGTCCATGTGATACGCGTCAAAACTTTTTCTCTTATAACTGCGCGAAAAGCACGTATTCGTGTTTAATACAACGAAACAAGCTGTTTTAGACCTAAACTAGCTAGATCTGAAGACATCGGTTTTACAAGTGTCTATGTGATACGCGTCAAAACTTTTTTCTTATAACTGCTCGAAAAGCTTGTATTCATGCGTAATACAACGAAAGAAGCTGTTTTAGACCAAAACGAGCTAGATCTGAACACATCGGTTTTACTAGTGTCTATGGGATACGCGTCAAAACTTTTTCTGTTATAACTGAGCGAAAAGCATGTATTCGTGCTTAATACAACGAAACAAGTTGTTTTAGACCTAAACGAGCTAGATCTGAACACATCGGTTTTACAAGTGTCCATGTGATACGCGTCAAAACTTCTAACTGCTCGAAAAGCTTGCATTCGTGCTTAATACAACGAATCAAGCTGTTTTAGACCAAAACAAGCTAGATCTGAACACATCGGTTTTACAAGTGTCTATGTGATACGCGTCAAAACTTTTTCTCTTATAACTGCGCGAAAAGCATGTATTCGTGCTTAATACAACGAAACAAGCTGTTTTAGACCTAAACGAGCTAGATCTGAACACATCGGTTTTACAAGTGTCCATGTGATACGCGTCAAAACTTTTTCTCATAAATGCTCGAAAAGCTTGTATTCGTGCGTATTACAACGAAACAAGCTGTTTTAGACCAAAACGAGCTAGATCTGAACACATCGGTTTTACAAAGTGTATGTGATACGCGTCAAAACTTTTTCTCTTATAACTGCGCGAAAAGCATGTATTCGTGCTTAATACAACGAAACAAGCTGTTTTAGACCTAAACGAGCTAGATCTGAACACATCGGTTTTACAAGTGTCTATGTGATACGCGTCAAAACTTTTTCTCTTATAACAGCGCGAAAAGCATGTATTCGTGCTTAATACAACGAAACAAGCTGTTTTAGACCTAAACGAGCTAGATCTGAACACATCGATTTTACAAATGTCCATGTGATACGCGTCAAAACTTTTTCTCTTATAACTGCGCGAAAAGCATGTATTCTTGCTTACTACAACGAAGCAAGCTGTTTTAGACCTAAACGAGCTAGATCTGAACACATGGGTTTTACAAGTGTCTATGTGATACGCGTCAAAACTTTTTCTCTTATAACTGCTCGAAAAGCTTGTATTCATGCGTAATACAACGAAAGAAGCTGTTTTAGACCAAAACGAGCTAGATCTGAACACATCGGTTTTACAAGTGTCTATGTGATACGCGTCAAAACTTTTTCTCTTATAACTGCGCGAAAAGCATGTATTCGTGCTTAATACAACGAAACAAGCTGTTTTAGACCTAAACGAGCTAGATCTGAACACATCGGTTTTACAAGTGTCTATGTGATACGCGTCAAACCTTTTTCTCTTATAACTGCGCGAAAAGCATGTATTCGTGCTTAATACAACGAAACAAGCTGCTTTAGACCTAAACGAGCTAGATCTGAACACATCGGTTTTACAAATGTCCATGTGATACGCGTCAAAACTTTTTCTCTTATAACTGCGGGAAAAGCATGTATTCGTGCTTAATACAACGAAACAAGCTGTTTTAGACCTAAACGAGTTAGATCTGAACACATCGGTTTTACAAGTGTCTATGTGATACGCGTCAAATTTTTTTCTCATAACTGCTCGAAAAGCTTGTATTCATGCGGAATACAACGAAAGAAGCTGTTTTAGACCAAAACAAGCTAGATCTGAACACATCGGTTTTACTAGTGTCTATGTGATACGCGTCAAAACTTTTTCTCTTATAACTGCGCGAAAAGCATGTATTCGTGCTTAATACAACGAAACAAGCTGTTTTAGACCTAAACGAGCTAGATCTGAACACATCGGTTTTACAAATGTCCATGTGATACGCGTCAAAACTTTTTCTCTTATAACTGCGCGAAAAGCATGTATCCGTGCTTAATACAACGAAACAAGTTGTTTTAGACCTAACGAGCTAGATCTGAACACATCGGTTTTACAAGTGTCTATGTGATACGCGTCAAAACTTTTTCTCTTATAACTGCGCGAAAAGCATGTATTCGTGCTTAATACAACGAAACAAGCTGTTTTAGACCTAAACGAGCTAGATCTGAAAACATCGGTTTTACGTGTCCATTTGATACGCGTCAAAACTTTTTCTCATAAATGCTCGAAAAGCTTGTATTCGTGCGTATTACAACGAAACAAGCTGTTTTAGACCAAAACGAGCTAGATCTGAACACATCGGTTTTACAAGTGTGGGATACGCGTCAAAACTTTTTCTCTTATAACTGCGCGAAAAGCATGTATTCGTGCTTAATACAACGAAACAAGCTGTTTTAGACCTAAACGAGCTAGTTCTGAACACATCGGTTTTACAATTGTTCATGTGATACGCGTCAAAACTTTTTCGCTTATAACTGCTCGAAAAGCTTGTATTCATGCGTAATACAACGAAAGAAGCTGTTTTAGACCAAAACGAGCTAGATCTGAACACATCGGTTTTACAAGTGTCTATGTGATACGCGTCAAAACTTTTTCTCTTATAACTGCGCGAAAAGCCTGTATTCGTGCTTAATACAACGTAACAAGCTGTTTTAGACCTAAACGAGCTAGATCTGAACACATCGGTTTTACAAATGTCCATGTGATACGCGTCAAAACTTTTTCTCTTATAACTGCGCGAAAAGCATGTATTCGTGCTTAATACAACGAAACAAGCTGTTTTAGACCTAAACGAGCTAGATCTGAACACATCGGTTTTACAAGTGTCTATGTAATACGCGTCAAAACTTTTTCTCTTATAACTGCGCGAAAAGCATGTATTCGTGCTTATTACAACGAAACAAGCTGTTTTAGACCTAAACGAGCTATATCTGAACACATCGGTTTTACAAGTGTCCATGTGATACGCGTCAAAAATTTTTCTCATAAATGCTCGAAAAGCTTGTATTCGTGCGTATTACAACGAAACAAGCTGTTTTAGACCAAAACGAGCTAGATCTGAACACATCGGTTTTACAAGTGTGTGATACGCGTCAAAACTTTTTCTCTTATAACTGCGCGAAAAGCATGTATTCGTGCTTAATACAACGAAACAAGCTGTTTTAGACATAAACGAGCTAGATCTGAACACATCGGTTTTACAAATGTCCATGTGATACGCGTCAAAACTTTTTCTCTTATAACTGCGCGAAAAGCATGTATTCGTGCTTAATACAACGAAACAAGCTGTTTTAGACCTAAACGAGCTAGATCTGAACACAACGGTTTTACAAGTGTCTATGTGATACGCGTCAAAAGTTTTTCTCTTATAACTGCGCGAAAAGCATGTATTCGTGCTTAATACAACGAAACAAGCTGTTTTAGACCTAAACGAGCTAGATCTGAACACATCGGTTTTACAAGTGTCTATGTGATACGCGTCAAAACTTTTTCTCTTATAACTGCTCAAAAAGCTTGCATTCATGCGTAATACAACGAAAGAAGCTGTTTTAGACCAAAACGAGCTAGATCTGAACACATCGGTTTTGCTAGTGTCTATTTGTTACGCGTCAAATCTTTTTCTCTTATAACTGCGCGAAAAGCATGTATTCGTGCCTAAAACAACGAAACAAGCTGTTTTAGACCTAAACGAGCTAGATCTGAACACATCGGTTTTACAAGTGCCCATGTGATACGCGTCAAAACTTTCTCTTATAACTGCGCGAAAAGCATGTATTCGTGCTTAATACAACGAAACAAGCTGTTTTATACCTAAACGAGCTAGATCTGAACACATCGGTTTTACAAATGTCCATGTGATACGCGTCAAAACTTTTTCTCTTATAACTGCGCGAAAAGCACGTATTCGTGTTTAATACAACGAAACAAGCTGTTTTAGACCTAAACGAGCTAGATCTGAACACATCGGTTTTACAAGTGTCTATGTGATACGCGTCAAAACTTTTTCTTATAACTGCTCGAAAAGCTTGTATTCATGCGTAATACAACGAAAGAAGCTGTTTTAGACCAAAACGAGCTAGATCTGAACACATCGGTTTTACTAGTGTCTATGGGATACGCGTCAAAACTTTTTCTCTTATAACTGCGCGAAAAGCATGATATTCGTGCTTAATACAACGAAACAAGTTGTTTTAGACCTAAACGAGCTAGATCTGAACACATCGGTTTTACAAGTGTCCATGTGATACGCGTCAAAACTTCTAACTGCTCGAAAAGCTTGCATTCGTGCTTAATACAACGAATCAAGCTGTTTTAGACCAAAACGAGCTAGATCTGAACACATCGGTTTTACAAGTGTCTATGTGATACGCGTCAAAACTTTTTCTCTTATAACTGCGCGAAAAGCATGTATTCGTGCTTAATACAACGAAACAAGCTGTTTTAGACCTAAACGAGCTAGATCTGAACACATCGGTTTTACAAGTGTCCATGTGATACGCGTCAAAACTTTTTCTCATAAATGCTCGAAAAGCTTGTATTCGTGCGTATTACAACGAAACAAGCTGTTTTAGACCAAAACGAGCTAGATCTGAACACATCGGTTTTACAAGTGTATGTGATACGCGTCAAAACTTTTTCTCTTATAACTGCGCGAAAAGCATGTATTCGTGCCTAATACAACGAAACAAGCTGTTTTAGACCTAAACGAGCTAGATCTGAACACATCGGTTTTACAAGTGTCTATGTGATACGCGTCAAAACTTTTTCTCTTATAACAGCGCGAAAAGCATGTATTCGTGCTTAATACAACGAAACAAGCTGTTTTAGACCTAAACGAGCTAGATCTGAACACATCGATTTTACAAATGTCCATGTGATACGCGTCAAAACTTTTTCTCTTATAACTGCGCGAAAAGCACGTATTCGTGTTTAATACAACGAAACAAGCTGTTTTAGACCTAAACGAGCTAGATCTGAACACATCGGTTTTACAAGTGTCTATGTGATACGCGTCAAAACTTCTTTTCTTATAACTGCTCGAAAAGCTTGCATTCATGCGTAATACAACGAAAGAAGCTGTTTTAGACCAAAACGAGCTAGATCTGAACACATCGGTTTTACAAATGTCTATGTGATACGCGTCAAAACTTTTTCTCTTATAACTGCGCGAAAAGCATGTATTCGTGCTTAATACAACGAAACAAGCTGTTTTAGACCTAAACGAGCTAGATCTGAACACATCGGTTTTACAAGTGTCCATGTGATACGCGTCAAAACTTTTTCTCATAAATGCTCGAAAAGCTTGTATTCGTGCGTATTACAACGAAACAAGCTGTTTTAGACCAAAACGAGCTAGATCTGAACACATCGGTTTTACAAGTGTATGTGATACGCGTCAAAACGTTTTCTCTTATAACTGCGCGAAAAGTATGTATTCGTGCTTAATACAACGAAACAAGCTGTTTTAGACCTAAACGAGCTAGATCTGAATACATCGGTTTTACAAATGTCCATGTGATACGCGTCAAAACTTTTTCTGTTATAACTGCGCGAAAAGCTTGTATTCGTGCTTAATACAACGAAACAAGCTGTTTTAGACCTAAACGAGCTAGATCTGAACACATCGGTTTTACAAGTGTCTATGTGATACGCGTCAAAACTTTTTCTCTTATAACTGCGCGAAAAGCATGTATTCGTGCTTAATACAACGAAACAAGCTGTTTTAGACCTAAACGAGCTAGATCTGAACACATCGGTTTTACAAGTGTCTATGTGATACGCGTCAAAACTTTTTCTCTTATAACTGCTCGAAAAGCTTGTATTCATGCGTAATACAACGAAAGAAGCTGTTTTAGACAAAAACGAGCTAGATCTGAACACATCGGTTTTACTAGTGTCTATGGGATACGCGTCAAATCTTTTTCTCTTATAACTGCGCGAAAAGCATGTATTCGTGCTTAATACAACGAAACAAGCTGTTTTAGACCTAAACGAGCTAGATCTGAACACATCGGTTTTACAAGTGTCCATGTGATACGCGTCAAAACTTTCTCTTATAACTGCGCGAAAAGCATGTATTCGTGCTTAATACAACGAAACAAGCTGTTTTAGACCTAAACGAGCTAGATCTGAACACATCGGTTTTACAAGTGTCCATGTGATACGCGTCAAAACTTTTTCTCATAACTGCTCGAAAAGCTTGTATTCGTGCGTATTACAACGAAACAAGTTGTTTTAGACCAAAACGAGCTAGATCTGAACACATCGGTTTTACAAGGGTCTATGTGATACGCGTCAAATCTTTTTCTCTTATAACTGCTCGAAAAGCTTGTATTCATGCGTAATACAACGAAAGAAGCTGTTTTAGACCTAAACGAGCTAGATCTGAACACATCGGTTTTACAAATGTCCATGTGATACTCGTCAAAACTTTTTCTCTTATAACTGCGCGAAAAGCATGTATTCGTGCTTAATACACCGAAACAAGCTGTTTTAGACCTAAACGAGCTAGATCTGAACACATCGGTTTTACAAGTGTCCATGTGATACGCGTCAAAACTTCTAACTGCTCGAAAAGCTTGCATTCGTGCTTAATACAACGAATCAAGCTGTTTTAGACCAAAACGAGCTAGATCTGAACACATCGGTTTTACAAGTGTCTATGTGATACGCGTCAAAACTTTTTCTCTTATAACTGCGCGAAAAGCATGTATTCGTGCTTAATACAACGAAACAAGCTGTTTTAGACCTAAACGAGCTAGATCTGAACACATCGGTTTTACAAGTGTCCATGTGATACGCGTCAAAACTTTTTCTCATAAATGCTCGAAAAGCTTGTATTCGTGCGTATTACAACGAAACAAGCTGTTTTAGACCAAAACGAGCTAGATCTGAACACATCGGTTTCACAAGTGTATGTGATACGCGTCAAAACTTTTTCTCTTATAAGTGGAAATGACAGCGATCTTGAGCTGTGGTCAAAACGTTCCCCGAAGCCCGTCGCGGTTTGTCGCTGTGTCTAGTGATCTGTGATCTCCCTCATCCACGCGTGATTCCGCATCTTTTCCTAGCGCTGATTTGAAGCACGCGCTGCCTCAAGAGGAAGTAGAAATTACAGCAATCTTGAGTTATGGCCAAGATGTTCGTCGAAGCCCGCCGCTGTATCTTGTGATCTGTGATCTTCATTCACGCATGATTCGGCATCATTGCCTAGCGCTGATTTCAAGCATGCGCCGCCTCAAAGAGAGGAAGTGGAAAAACAGCTATCTTGAGCTGTGGTGAAAACGTTCCCCGAAGCCCGTCGCTATTTGTCGCTGTGTCGTGTGATCTGTGATCTCCCTCATTCACGCGTGATTCCGCATCTTTTCCTAGCGCTGATTTGAAGCACGCGCTGCCTCAAAGAGAGGAAGTGGAAATTACAGCAATCTTGAGCTATGGCCAAGATGTTCGTCGAAGCCCGCCGCTGTATCTTGTGATCTGTGATCTCCTTCATTCACGCATGATTCCGCATCATTGCCTAGCGCTGATTTGAAGCACGCGCCGCCTCAAAGAGAGGCAGTGGAAATTACAGCAATCTTGAGCTATGGCCAAGACGTTCGTCGAAGCCCGCCGCTGTATCTTGTGATCTGTGATCTCCCTCATTAACGCGTCATTCCGCATCTTTTCCTAGCGCTGATTTGAAGCACGCGCTGCCTCAAAGAGAGGAAGTGGAAATTACAGCGATCTTAAGCTGCGGTCAAAACGTTCCCCGAAGCACGTCGCGGTTTGTCGCTGTGTCTTGTGATCTGTGATCTCCTTCATTCACGCATCATTCCGCATCATTGCCTAGCGCTGCTTTGAAGCAGGCGCCGCCTCAAAGAGAGGAATTGGAAATTATAGCGATCTTGAGCTGTGCTCAAGACGTTCGTCGAAGCCCGGAGCTGTTTCTTGTGATCTTTGATCTCCTTCATTCATGCATGATTCCGCATCTTTTCCTAGCGCTGATTTGAAGCACGCGCTGCCTCATAGAGAGGAAGTGGAAATTACAGCGATCTTGAGCTGTGGTCAAAACGTTCCCCGAAGCCCGTCGCGGTTTGTCGCTGTGTCTTGTGATCTGTGATCTCCTTCATTCACGCATCGTTCCGCATCATTACCTAGCGCTGGTTTGAAGCACGCGCCGCCTCAAAGAGACGAATTGGAAATTATAGCGATCTTAAGCTGTGGTCAAAACGTTCCTCGAAGCCCGCCGCTGTATCTTGTGATCTGTGATCTCCATCATTAACGCGTGTTTCCGCATCATTGCCTTGCGCTGATTTGAAGCACGCGCCGCCTCAAATAGAGGAAGTGAAAATTACAGCGATCTTGAGCTGTGGTCAAAACGTTCCCCGAAGCCCGTCGCTGTTTGTCGCTGTGTCTTGTGATCTGTGATCTCCCTCATTCATGCGTGATTCCGCATCTTTTCCTAGCGCTGATTTGAAGCACGCGCTGCCTCAAAGAGAGGAAGTGGAAATTACAGCGATCTTGAGCTGTGGTCCAAACGTTCCCCGAAGCCCGTGGCTGTTTGTCGCTGTGTCTTGTGATCTGTGATCTCCCTCTTTCACGCGTGATTCCGCATCTTTTCCCAGCGCTGATTTGAAGCACGCGCTGCCTCAAAGAGAGGAAGTGGAAATTACAGCAATCTTGAGCTATGGCCAAGATGTTCGTCGAAGCCCGCCGCTGTATTTTGTGATCTCCTTCATTCACGCATGATTCCGCATCATTGCCTAGCGCTGATTTGAAGCACGCGCCGCCTCAAAGAGAGGAAGTGGAAATTACAGCGATCTTGAGCTGTGGTCTAAACGTTCCCCGAAGCCCGCCGCTGGTTCTTGTGATCTGTGATCTCCCTCATTAACGCGTGATTCCGCATCATTTCCTAGCGCTGATTTGAAGCACGCGCTGCCTCAAAGAGAGGAAGTAGAAATTACAGCGATCTTGAGCTGTGGTCAAGGCGGTCCTCGAAGCCCGCCGCTGGTTTTTGTGATCTGTGATCTCCCTCATTAACGCGTGATTCCGCATCATTTCCTAGCGCTGATTTGAAACACGCGCTGCCTCAAAGAGAGGAAGTGGAAATTACAGCGATCTTAAGCTGTGGTCAAAACGTTTCCCGAAGCCCGTCGCGGTTTGTCGCTGTGTCTTGTGATCTGTGATCTCCTTCATTCAAGCATCATTCCGCATCATTGCCTAGCGCTGCTTTGAAGCACGCGCCGCCTCAAAGAGAGGAATTGGAAATTATAGCGATCCTGAGCTGTGCTCAAGACGTTCGTCGAAGCCCGGCGCTGTTTCTTGTGATCTTTGATCTCCTTCATTCATGCATGATTCCGCATCTTTTCCTAGCGCTGATTTGAAGCACGCGCTGCCTCAAAAAGAGCAAGTGGAAATTACAGCGATCTTGAGCTGTGGTCAAAACGTTCCCCGAAGCCCGTCGCGGTTTGTCCCTGTGTCTGGTGATCTGTGATCTGCTTCTTTCACGCATCATTCCGCATCATTGCCTAGCGCTGCTTTGAAGCACGCGCCGCCTCAAAAAGAGGGATTGGACATTATAGCGATCTTGAGCTGTGCTCAAGACGTTCGTCGAAGCCCGGCGCTGTGTCTTGTGATCTTTGATCTCGTGCATTCATGCATGATTCCGCATCGTTGCCTAGCACTGGTTTGAGCACGCGCCGCCTCAAAGAGAGGAAGTGGAATTGACAGCGATCTTGAGCTGTGGTCAAAACGTTCGTCGAAGCCCGGCGCTGTTTCTTGTGATCTTTGATCTGCTTCATTCATGCATGATTCCGCATCATTGCCTAGCGCTGATTTCAAGCATGCGCCGCCTCAAAGAGAGGAAGTGGAAATTACAGCTCTCTTGAGCTGTGGTCAAAACGTTCTCCGAAGCCCGTCGCTGTTTGTCGCTGTGTCTAGTGATCTGTGATCTCCATCATTCACGCGTGATTCTGCATCTTTTCCTAGCGCTGGTTTGTAGCACGCGCTGCCCCAAAGAGAGGAAGTGGAAATGACAGCGATCTTGAGCTGTGGTCAAAACGTTCCCCGAAGCCCGTAGCTGTTTTTCGCTGTGTCTAGTGATCTGTGATCTCCCTCATTCACGCGTAATTCCGCATCTTTTCCTAGCGCTGATTTGAAGCACGCGCTGCCTCAAAGAGAGGAAGTGAAAATTACAGCAATCTTGAGCTATGGCCAAGATGTTCGTCGAAGCCCGCCGCGGTTTCTTGTGATCTGTGATCTCCCTCATTAACGCGTGATTCCGCATCATTTCCTAGCGCTGATTTGAAGCACGCGCTGCCTCAAAGAGAGGAAGTTGAAATTACAGCGATATTGAGCTGTGGTCAAGGCGTTCCTCGAAGCCCGCCGCTGTATCTTGTGATCTGTGATCTCCCTCATTAACGCGTGATTCCGCATCATTACCTAGCTCTGATTTGAAGCACGCGCCGCCTCAAAGAGAGGAAGTGGAAATGATAGCGATCATGAGCTGTGGTCAAAACGTTCCCCGAAGCCTGTCGCTGTTTGTCGCTGTGTCTTGTGATCTGTGATTTCCCTCATTCACGCGTGATTCCGCATCTTTTCCTATCGCTGATTTGAAGCACGCGCTGCCTCAAAGAGAGGAAGTGGAAATACAGCGATCTTGAGCTGTGCCAAGATGTTCGTCGGATCCAGCCGCTGTGTCTAGTGATCTGTGATCTCCCTCATTCACGCGTGATTCCGCATCTTTTCCTAGCGCTGATTTGAAGCACGCGCTGCCTCAAAGAGAGGAAGTGGAAATGACAGCGATCTTGAGCTGTGGTCAAAACGTTCCCCGAAGCCCGTCGCGGTTTGTCGCTGTCTAGTGATCTGTGATCTCCCTCATCCACGCGTGATTCCGCATCTTTTCCTAGCGCTGATTTGAAGCTCGCGCTGCCTCAAAGAGAGGAAGTATAAGTTACAGCAATCTTGAGTTATGGCCAAGATGTTCGTCGAAGCCCGCCGCTGTATCTTGTGATCTGTGATCTTCGTTCACGCATGATTCGGCATCATTGCCTAGCACTGATTTCAAGCATGCGCCGCCTCAAAGAGAGGAACTGGAAATTACAGCGATCTTAAGCTGTGGTCAAAACGTTTCCCGAAGCCCGTCGCGGTTTGTCGCTGTGTCTTGTGATCTGCGATCTCCTTCACGCATCATTCCGCATCATTTCCTAGCGCTGATTTGAAGCACGCGCCGCCTCAAAGAGAGGAATTGGAAATTATAGCGATCTTGAGCTGTGCTCAAGACGTTCGTCGAAGCCCGGCGCTGTTTCTTGTGATCTTTGATCTCCTTCATTCATGCATGATTCCGCATCTTTTCCTAGCGCTGATTTGAAGCACGCGCTGCCTCAAAAAGAGCAAGTGGAAATTACAGCGATCTTGAGCTGTGGTCAAAACGTTCCCCGAAGCCCGTCGCGGTTTGTCGCTTTGTCTTGTGATCTGTGATCTCCTTCATTCACGCATCATTCCGCATCATTGCCTAGCGCTGCTTTGAAGCACGCGCCGCCTCAAAAAGAGGAATTGGAAATTATAGCGATCTTGAGCTGTGGTCAAAACGTTTCCCGAAGCCCGTCGCGGTTTGTCGCTGTGTCTTGTGATCTGTGATCTCCTTCATTCACGCATCATTCCGCATCATTACCTAGCGCTGGTTTGAAGCACGCGCCGCCTCAAAGAGACGAATTGGAAATTATAGCGATCTTAAGCTGTGGTCAAAACGTTCCTTGAAGCCCGCCGCTGTATCTTGTGATCTGTGATCTCCATCATTAACGCGTGTTTCCGCATCATTGCCTTGCGCTGATTTGAAGCACGCGCCGCCTCAAATAGAGGAAGTGAAAATTACAGCGATCTTGAGCTGTGGTCAAAACGTTCCCCGAAGCCCGTCGCTGTTTGTCGCTGTGTCTTGTGATCTGTGATCTCCCTCTTTCACGCGTGATTCCGCATCTTTTCCCAGCGCTGATTTGAAGCACGCGCTGCCTCAAAGAGAGGAAGTGGAAATTACAGCAATCTTGAGCTATGGCCAAGATGTTCGTCGAAGCCCGCCGCTGTATTTTGTGATCTCCTTCATTCACGCATGATTCCGCATCATTGCCTAGCGCTGATTTGAAGCACGCGCCGCCTCAAAGAGAGGAAGTGGAAATTACAGCGATCTTGAGCTGTGGTCTAAACGTTCCCCGAAGCCCGCCGCTGGTTCTTGTGATCTGTGATCTCCCTCATTAACGCGTGATTCCGCATCATTTCCTAGCGCTGATTTGAAGCACGCGCTGCCTCAAAGAGAGGAAGTAGAAATTACAGCGATCTTGAGCTGTGGTCAAGGCGGTCCTCGAAGCCCGCCGCTGGTTTTTGTGATCTGTGATCTCCCTCATTAACGCGTGATTCCGCATCATTTCCTAGCGCTGATTTGAAACACGCGCTGCCTCAAAGAGAGGAAGTGGAAATTACAGCGATCTTAAGCTGTGGTCAAAACGTTTCCCGAAGCCCGTCGCGGTTTGTCGCTGTGTCTTGTGATCTGTGATCTCCTTCATTCACGCATCATTCCGCATCATTGCCTAGCGCTGCTTTGAAGCACGCGCCGCCTCAAAGAGAGGAATTGGAAATTATAGCGATCCTGAGCTGTGCTCAAGACGTTCGTCGAAGCCCGGCGCTGTTTCTTGTGATCTTTGATCTCCTTCATTCATGCATGATTCCGCATCTTTTCCTAGCGCTGATTTGAAGCACGCGCTGCCTCAAAAAGAGCAAGTGGAAATTACAGCGATCTTGAGCTGTGGTCAAAACGTTCCCCGAAGCCCGTCGCGGTTTGTCCCTGTGTCTGGTGATCTGTGATCTGCTTCTTTCACGCATCATTCCGCATCATTGCCTAGCGCTGCTTTGAAGCACGCGCCGCCTCAAAAAGAGGGATTGGACATTATAGCGATCTTGAGCTGTGCTCAAGACGTTCGTCGAAGCCCGGCGCTGTGTCTTGTGATCTTTGATCTCGTGCATTCATGCATGATTCCGCATCGTTGCCTAGCACTGATTTGAGCACGCGCCGCCTCAAAGAGAGGAAGTGGAATTGACAGCGATCTTGAGCTGTGGTCAAAACGTTCGTCGAAGCCCGGCGCTGTTTCTTGTGATCTTTGATCTGCTTCATTCATGCATGATTCCGCATCATTGCCTAGCGCTGATTTCAAGCATGCGCCGCCTCAAAGAGAGGAAGTGGAAATTACAGCTCTCTTGAGCTGTGGTCAAAACGTTCTCCGAAGCCCGTCGCTGTTTGTCGCTGTGTCTAGTGATCTGTGATCTCCATCATTCACGCGTGATTCTGCATCTTTTCCTAGCGCTGATTTGTAGCACGCGCTGCCCCAAAGAGAGGAAGTGGAAATGACAGCGATCTTGAGCTGTGGTCAAAACGTTCCCCGAAGCCCGTAGCTGTTTTTCGCTGTGTCTAGTGATCTGTGATCTCCCTCATTCACGCGTAATTCCGCATCTTTTCCTAGCGCTGATTTGAAGCACGCGCTGCCTCAAAGAGAGGAAGTGAAAATTACAGCAATCTTGAGCTATGGCCAAGATGTTCGTCGAAGCCCGCCGCGGTTTCTTGTGATCTGTGATCTCCCTCATTAACGCGTGATTCCGCATCATTTCCTAGCGCTGATTTGAAGCACGCGCTGCCTCAAAGAGAGGAAGTTGAAATTACAGCTATATTGAGCTGTGGTCAAGGCGTTCCTCGAAGCCCGCCGCTGTATCTTGTGATCTGTGATCTCCCTCATTAACGCGTGATTCCGCATCATTACCTAGCTCTGATTTGAAGCACGCGCCGCCTCAAAGAGAGGAAGTGGAAATGATAGCGATCATGAGCTGTGGTCAAAACGTTCCCCGAAGCCTGTCGCTGTTTGTCGCTGTGTCTTGTGATCTGTGATTTCCCTCATTCACGCGTGATTCCGCATCTTTTCCTATCGCTGATTTGAAGCACGCGCTGCCTCAAAGAGAGGAAGTGGAAATTACAGCGATCTTGAGCTGTGCCAAGATGTTCGTCGGATCCAGCCGCTGTGTCTAGTGATCTGTGATCTCCCTCATTCACGCGTGATTCCGCATCTTTTCCTAGCGCTGATTTGAAGCACGCGCTGCCTCAAAGAGAGGAAGTGGAAATGACAGCGATCTTGAGCTGTGGTCAAAACGTTCCCCGAAGCCCGTCGCGGTTTGTCGCTGTCTAGTGATCTGTGATCTCCCTCATCCACGCGTGATTCCGCATCTTTTCCTAGCGCTGATTTGAAGCTCGCGCTGCCTCAAAGAGAGGAAGTATAAGTTACAGCAATCTTGAGTTATCGCCAAGATGTTCGTCGAAGCCCGCCGCTGTATCTTGTGATCTGTGATCTTCGTTCACGCATGATTCGGCATCATTGCCTAGCACTGATTTCAAGCATGCGCCGCCTCAAAGAGAGGAAGTGGAAATTACAGCGATCTTAAGCTGTGGTCAAAACGTTTCCCGAAGCCCGTCGCGGTTTGTCGCTGTGTCTTGTGATCTGTGATCTCCTTCACGCATCATTCCGCATCATTTCCTAGCGCTGATTTGAAGCACGCGCCGCCTCAAAGAGAGGAATTGGAAATTATAGCGATCTTGAGCTGTGCTCAAGACGTTCGTCGAAGCCCGGCGCTGTTTCTTGTGATCTTTGATCTCCTTCATTCATGCATGATTCCGCATCTTTTCCTAGCGCTGATTTGAAGCACGCGCTGCCTCAAAAAGAGCAAGTGGAAATTACAGCGATCTTGAGCTGTGGTCAAAACGTTCCCCGAAGCCCGTCGCGGTTTGTCGCTGTGTCTTGTGATCTGTGATCTCCTTCATTCACGCATCATTCCGCATCATTGCCTAGCGCTGCTTTGAAGCACGCGCCGCCTCAAAAAGAGGAATTGGAAATTATAGCGATCTTGAGCTGTGGTCAAAACGTTTCCCGAAGCCCGTCGCGGTTTGTCGCTGTGTCTTGTGATCTGTGATCTCCTTCATTCACGCATCATTCCGCATCATTGCCTAGCGCTGATTTGAAGCACGCGCTGCCTCAAAGAGAGGAAGTGGAAATTACAGCGATCTTGAGCTGTGGTCAAGGCGTTCCTCGAAGCCTGCCACTGTTTCTTGTGATCTTTGATCTCCTTCATTCACGCGTCATTCCGCATCATTACCTAGCTCTGATTTGAAGCACGCGCCGCCTCAAAGAGAGGAAGTGGAAATGATAGCGATCATGAGCTGTGGTCACAGCGTTCCCCGAAGCCTGTCGCTGTTTGTCGCTGTGTCTTGTGATCTGTGATTTCCTTCATTCACGCGTGATTCCGCATCTTTTCCTATCGCTGATTTGAAGCACGCGCAGCCTCAAAGAGAGGAAGTGGAAATTACAGCGATCTTAAGCTGTGGTCAAAACGTTCCCCGAAGCCCGTCGCTGTTTGTCGCTGTGTCTAGTGATCTGTGATCTCCCTCATTCACGCGTGATTCCGCATCTTTTCCTAGCGCTGATTTGAAGCACGCGCTGCCTCAAAGAAAGGAAGTGGAAATGACAGCGATCTTGAGCTGTGGTCAAAACGTTCCCCGAAGCCCGTCGTGGTTTGTCGCTGTGTCTAGTGATCTGTGATCTCCCTCATCCACGCGTGATTCCGCATCTTTTCCTAGCGCTGATTTGAAGCACGCGCTGCCTCAAAGAGAGGAAGTATAAATTACAGCAATCTTGAGTTATGGCCAAGATGTTCGTCGAAGCCCGCCGCTGTATTTTGTGATCTGTGATCTTCATTCACGCATGATTCGGCATCATTGCCTAGCGCTGATTTCAAGCATGCGCCGCCTCAAAGAGAGGAAGTGGAAATTACAGCTATCTTGAGCTGTGGTCAAAACGTTCTCCGAAGCCCGTCGCTGTTTGTCGCTGTGTCTAGTGATCTGCGATCTCCCTCATTCACGCGTGATTCCGCATCTTTTCCTAGCGCTGATT
The DNA here is from genome assembly GCF_052857255.1 of Amblyomma americanum. Taxonomy (NCBI): domain Eukaryota; kingdom Metazoa; phylum Arthropoda; class Arachnida; order Ixodida; family Ixodidae; genus Amblyomma; species Amblyomma americanum. Next base: position 382,692 of record NW_027526548.1, on the reverse strand, counting down.
TGAAGCACGCGCTGCCTCAAAGAGAGGAAGTGGAAATGACAGCGATCTTGAGCTGTGGTCAAAACGTTCCCCGAAGCCCGTCGCGGTTTGTCGCTGTGTCTAGTGATCTGTGATCTCCCTCATCCACGCGTGATTCCGCATCTTTTCCTAGCGCTGATTTGAAGCACGCGCTGCCTCAAAGAGAGGAAGTAGAAATTACAGCAATCTTGAGTTATGGCCAAGATGTTCGTCGAAGCCCGCCGCTGTATCTTGTGATCTGTGATCTTCATTCACGCATGATTCGGCATCATTGCCTAGCGCTGATTTCAAGCATGCGCCGCCTCAAAGAGAGGAAGTGGAAATGACAGCGATCATGAGCTGTGGTCAAAACGTTCCCCGAAGCCTGTCGCTGTTTGTCGCTGTGTCTTGTGATCTGTTATTTCCCTCATTCACGCGTGATTCCGCATCTTTTCCTATCGCTGATTTGAAGCACGCGCTGCCTCAAAGAGAGAAAGTGGAAATTACAGCGATCTTGAGCTGTGGCCAAGATGTTCGTCGAAGCCCGCCGCTGTATCTTGTGATCTGTGATCTTCATTCACGCATGATTCGGCATCATTGCCTAGCGCTGATTTCAAGCATGCGCCGCCTCAAAGAGAGGAAGTAGAAATTACAGCTATCTTAAGCTGTGGTCAAAACGTTCTCCGAAGCCCGTCGCTGTTTGTCGCTGTGTCTAGTGATCTGCGATCTCCCTCATTCACGCGTGATTCCGCATCTTTTCCTAGCGCTGATTTGAAGCACGCGCTGCCTCAAAGAGAGGAAGTGGAAATGACAGCGATCTTGAGCTGTGGTCAAAACGTTCCCCGAAGCCCATCGCGGTTTGTCGCTGTGTCTAGTGATCTGTGATCTCCCTCATCCACGCGTGATTCCGCATCTTTTCCTAGCGCTGATTTGAAGCACGCGCTGCCGCAAAGAGAGGAAGTAGAAATTACAGCAATCTTGAGTTATGGCCAAGATGTTCGTCGAAGCCCGTCGCTGTATCTTGTGATCTGTGATCTTCATTCACGCATGATTCGGCATCATTGCCTAGCGCTGATTTCAAGCATGCGCCGCCTCAAAGAGAGGAAGTGGAAATTACAGCGATCTTGAGCTGTGGTCAAAACGTTCTCCGAAGCCCGTCGCTGTTTGTCGCTGTGTCTAGTGATCTGTGATCTCCATCATTCACGCGTGATTCCGCATCTTTTCCTAGCGCTGATTTGAAGCACGCGCTGCCTCAAAGAGAGGAAGTGGAAATGACAGCATTCTTGAGTTGTGGTCAAAACGTTCCCCGAAGCCTGTAGCTGTTTTTCGCTGTGTCTAGTGATCTGTGATCTCCCTCATTCACGCGTAATTCCGCATCTTTTCCTAGCGCTGATTTGAAGCACGCGCTGCCTCAAAGAGAGGAAGTGGAAATTACAGCAATCTTGAGCTGCGGTCAAGACGTTCGTCGGATCCCGCCGCGGTTTCTTGTGATCTGTGATATCCCTCATTCACGCGTGATTCCGCATATATTTCTAGCGCTGATTTGAAGCACGCGCCACCTCAGAAGAATTGGAAATTATAGCGATCTTGAGCTGTGCTTAAGACATTCGTCGAAGCACGGCGCTGTTTATTGTGATCTGTGATCTCCATCAATCACGCGTGATTCCGCATCATTGCCTAGCGCTGATTTGAAGAACGCGACGCCTCAAAGAGAGGAAGTGGAAATGACAGCGATCTTGTGCTGTGGTCAAGACGTTCCTCAAAGCCTGCCGCTGTTTCTTGTGATCTATGATATCCGTCATTCATGCATGATTCCGCATCATTGCCTAGCACTGATTTGAGCACGCGCCGCCTCAAAGAGAGGAAGTGGAAATTACAGCGATATTGAGCTGCGGTCAAGGCGTTCCTCAAAGCCCGCCGATGTATCTAGTGATCTGTGATCTCCCTCATTCACGCGTGATTCCGCATCTTTTCCTAGCGCTGATTTGAAGCACGCGCTGCCTCAAAGAGAGGAAGTGGAAATGACAGCGATCTGGAGCTGTGGTCAAAACGTTCCCCGAAGCCCGTCGCTGTTTTTCGCTGTGTCTAGTGATCTGTGATCTCCCTCATTCACGCGTGATTCCGCATCTTTTCCTATCGCTGATTTGAAGCATTCGCCGCCTCAAAGAGAGGAATTGGAAATTATAGCGATCTTAAGCTGTGGTCAAAACGTTCCCCGAAGCCCGCCGCTGGTTCTTGTGATCTGTGATCTCCCTCATTAACGCGTGATTCCGCATCATTTACTAGCGCTGATTTGAAGCACGCGCTGCCTCAAAGAGAGGAAGTTGAAATTACAACGATGTTGAGCTGTGGTCAAGGCGTTCCTCGAAGCCCGCCGCTGTATCTTGTGATCTGTGATCTCCTTCATTCACGCGTCATTCCGCATCATTACCTAGCTCTGATTTGAAGCACGCGCCGCCTCAAAGAGAGGAAGTGGAAATGATAGCGATCATGAGCTGTGGTCACAGCGTTCCCCGAAGCCTGTCGCTGTTTGTCGCTGTGTCTTGTGATCTGTGATTTCCTTCATTCACGCGTGATTCCGCATCTTTTCCTATCGCTGATTTGAAGCACGCGCAGCCTCAAAGAGAGGAAGTGGAAATTACAGCGATCTTAAGCTGTGGTCAAAACGTTCCCCGAAGCCCGTCGCTGTTTGTCGCTGTGTCTAGTGATCTGTGATCTCCCTCATTCACGCGTGATTCCGCATCTTTTCCTAGCGCTGATTTGAAGCACGCGCTGCCTCAAAGAAAGGAAGTGGAAATGACAGCGATCTTGAGCTGTGGTCAAAACGTTCCCCGAAGCCCGTCGTGGTTTGTCGCTGTGTCTAGTGATCTGTGATCTCCCTCATCCACGCGTGATTCCGCATCTTTTCCTAGCGCTGATTTGAAGCACGCGCTGCCTCAAAGAGAGGAAGTATAAATTACAGCAATCTTGAGTTATGGCCAAGATGTTCGTCGAAGCCCGCCGCTGTATTTTGTGATCTGTGATCTTCATTCACGCATGATTCGGCATCATTGCCTAGCGCTGATTTCAAGCATGCGCCGCCTCAAAGAGAGGAAGTGGAAATTACAGCTATCTTGAGCTGTGGTCAAAACGTTCTCCGAAGCCCGTCGCTGTTTGTCGCTGTGTCTAGTGATCTGCGATCTCCCTCATTCACGCGTGATTCCGCATCTTTTCCTAGCGCTGATTTGAAGCACGCGCTGCCTCAAAGAGAGGAAGTGGAAATGACAGCGATCTTGAGCTGTGGTCAAAACGTTCCCCGAAGCCCGTCGCGGTTTGTCGCTGTGTCTAGTGATCTGTGATCTCCCTCATCCACGCGTGATTCCGCATCTTTTCCTAGCGCTGATTTGAAGCACGCGCTGCCTCAAAGAGAGGAAGTAGAAATTACAGCAATCTTGAGTTATGGCCAAGATGTTCGTCGAAGCCCGCCGCTGTATCTTGTGATCTGTGATCTTCATTCACGCATGATTCGGCATCATTGCCTAGCGCTGATTTCAAGCATGCGCCGCCTCAAAGAGAGGAAGTGGAAATGACAGCGATCATGAGCTGTGGTCAAAACGTTCCCCGAAGCCTGTCGCTGTTTGTCGCTGTGTCTTGTGATCTGTTATTTCCCTCATTCACGCGTGATTCCGCATCTTTTCCTATCGCTGATTTGAAGCACGCGCTGCCTCAAAGAGAGAAAGTGGAAATTACAGCGATCTTGAGCTGTGGCCAAGATGTTCGTCGAAGCCCGCCGCTGTATCTTGTGATCTGTGATCTTCATTCACGCATGATTCGGCATCATTGCCTAGCGCTGATTTCAAGCATGCGCCGCCTCAAAGAGAGGAAGTAGAAATTACAGCTATCTTAAGCTGTGGTCAAAACGTTCTCCGAAGCCCGTCGCTGTTTGTCGCTGTGTCTAGTGATCTGCGATCTCCCTCATTCACGCGTGATTCCGCATCTTTTCCTAGCGCTGATTTGAAGCACGCGCTGCCTCAAAGAGAGGAAGTGGAAATGACAGCGATCTTGAGCTGTGGTCAAAACGTTCCCCGAAGCCCATCGCGGTTTGTCGCTGTGTCTAGTGATCTGTGATCTCCCTCATCCACGCGTGATTCCGCATCTTTTCCTAGCGCTGATTTGAAGCACGCGCTGCCGCAAAGAGAGGAAGTAGAAATTACAGCAATCTTGAGTTATGGCCAAGATGTTCGTCGAAGCCCGTCGCTGTATCTTGTGATCTGTGATCTTCATTCACGCATGATTCGGCATCATTGCCTAGCGCTGATTTCAAGCATGCGCCGCCTCAAAGAGAGGAAGTGGAAATTACAGCGATCTTGAGCTGTGGTCAAAACGTTCTCCGAAGCCCGTCGCTGTTTGTCGCTGTGTCTAGTGATCTGTGATCTCCATCATTCACGCGTGATTCCGCATCTTTTCCTAGCGCTGATTTGAAGCACGCGCTGCCTCAAAGAGAGGAAGTGGAAATGACAGCATTCTTGAGTTGTGGTCAAAACGTTCCCCGAAGCCTGTAGCTGTTTTTCGCTGTGTCTAGTGATCTGTGATCTCCCTCATTCACGCGTAATTCCGCATCTTTTCCTAGCGCTGATTTGAAGCACGCGCTGCCTCAAAGAGAGGAAGTGGAAATTACAGCAATCTTGAGCTGCGGTCAAGACGTTCGTCGGATCCCGCCGCGGTTTCTTGTGATCTGTGATATCCCTCATTCACGCGTGATTCCGCATATATTTCTAGCGCTGATTTGAAGCACGCGCCACCTCAGAAGAATTGGAAATTATAGCGATCTTGAGCTGTGCTTAAGACATTCGTCGAAGCACGGCGCTGTTTATTGTGATCTGTGATCTCCATCAATCACGCGTGATTCCGCATCATTGCCTAGCGCTGATTTGAAGAACGCGACGCCTCAAAGAGAGGAAGTGGAAATGACAGCGATCTTGTGCTGTGGTCAAGACGTTCCTCAAAGCCTGCCGCTGTTTCTTGTGATCTATGATATCCGTCATTCATGCATGATTCCGCATCATTGCCTAGCACTGATTTGAGCACGCGCCGCCTCAAAGAGAGGAAGTGGAAATTACAGCGATATTGAGCTGCGGTCAAGGCGTTCCTCAAAGCCCGCCGATGTATCTAGTGATCTGTGATCTCCCTCATTCACGCGTGATTCCGCATCTTTTCCTAGCGCTGATTTGAAGCACGCGCTGCCTCAAAGAGAGGAAGTGGAAATGACAGCGATCTGGAGCTGTGGTCAAAACGTTCCCCGAAGCCCGTCGCTGTTTTTCGCTGTGTCTAGTGATCTGTGATCTCCCTCATTCACGCGTGATTCCGCATCTTTTCCTATCGCTGATTTGAAGCATTCGCCGCCTCAAAGAGAGGAATTGGAAATTATAGCGATCTTAAGCTGTGGTCAAAACGTTCCCCGAAGCCCGCCGCTGGTTCTTGTGATCTGTGATCTCCCTCATTAACGCGTGATTCCGCATCATTTACTAGCGCTGATTTGAAGCACGCGCTGCCTCAAAGAGAGGAAGTTGAAATTACAACGATGTTGAGCTGTGGTCAAGGCGTTCCTCGAAGCCCGCCGCTGTATCTTGTGATCTGTGATCTCCCTCATTAACGCGTGATTCTGCATCATTGCTTTGCGCTGATTTGAAGCACGCGCCGCCTCAAATAGAGGAAGTGAAAATTACAGCGATCTTGAGCTGTGGTCAAAACGTTCCCCGAAGCCCGTCGCTGTTTGTCACTGTGTCTTGTGATCTGTGATCTCCCTCATTCACGCGTGATTCCGCATCTTTTCCTAGCGCTGATTTGAAGCACGCGCTGCCTCAAAGAGAGGAAGTCGAAATTACAGCGATCTTGAGCTGTGGTCTAAATGTTCCCCGAAGCCCGCCGCTGGTTCTTGTGATCTGTGATCTCCCTCATTAACGCGTGATTCCGCATCATTTCCTAGCGCTGATTTGAAGCACGCGCTGCCTCAAAGAGGAAGTTGAAATTACAGCGATATTGAGCTGTGGTCAAGGCGTTCCTCGAAGCCCGCCGCTGTATCTTGTGATCTGTGATCTCCCTCATTAACGCGTGATTCCGCATCTTTTCATAGCGCTGATTTGAAGCACGCGCTGCCTCAAAGAGAGGAAGTGGAAATTACAGCGATCTTGTGCTGTGGTCAAAACGTTCCCCGAAGCCCGTCGCGGTTTGTCGCTGTGTCTTGTGATCTGTGATCTCCTTCATTCACGCATCATTCCGCATCATTGCCTAGCGCAGCTTTGAAGCACGCGCCGCCTCAAAGAGAGGAATTGGAAATTATAGCGATCTTGAGCTGTGCTCAAGACGTTCGTCGAAGCCCACCGCTGTGTCTTGTGATCTTTGATCTCGTTCATTCATGCATGATTCCGCATCATTGCCTAGCACTGATTTGAGCACGCGCCGCCTCAAAGAGAGGAAGTGGAAATGACAGCGATCTTGAGCTGTGGTTAAAACGTTCCCCGAAGCCTGTCGCTGTTTGTCGCTGTGTCTGGTGATTTGTGATCTCCCTCATTCACGCGTGATTCCGCATCTTTTCCTATCGCTGATTTGAAGCACGCGCTTCCTCAAAGAGAGGAAGTGGAAATTACAGCGATCTTAAGCTGTGGTCAAAACGTTTCCCGAAGCCCGTCGCGGTTTGTCGCTGTGTCTTGTGATCTGTGATCTCCTTCACGCATCATTCCGCATCATTTCCTAGCGCTGATTTGAAGCACGCGCCGCCTCAAAGAGAGGAATTGGAAATTATAGCGATCTTGAGCTGTGCTCAAGACGTTCGTCGAAGCCCGGCGCTGTTTCTTGTGATCTTTGATCTCCTTCATTCATGCATGATTCCGCATCTTTTCCTAGCGCTGATTTGAAGCACGCGCTGCCTCAAAAAGAGCAAGTGGAAATTACAGCGATCTTGAGCTGTGGTCAAAACGTTCCCCGAAGCCCGTCGCGGTTTGTCGCTGTGTCTTGTGATCTGTGATCTCCTTCATTCACGCATCATTCCGCATCATTGCCTAGCGCTGCTTTGAAGCACGCGCCGCCTCAAAAAGAGGAATTGGAAATTATAGCGATCTTGAGCTGTGGTCAAAACGTTTCCCGAAGCCCGTCGCGGTTTGTCGCTGTGTCTTGTGATCTGTGATCTCCTTCATTCACGCATCATTCCGCATCATTGCCTAGCGCTGATTTGAAGCACGCGCTGCCTCAAAGAGAGGAAGTGGAAATTACAGCGATCTTGAGCTGTGGTCAAGGCGTTCCTCGAAGCCTGCCACTGTTTCTTGTGATCTTTGATCTCCTTCATTCACGCGTCATTCCGCATCATTACCTAGCTCTGATTTGAAGCACGCGCCGCCTCAAAGAGAGGAAGTGGAAATGATAGCGATCATGAGCTGTGGTCAAAGCGTTCCCCGAAGCCTGTCGCTGTTTGTCGCTGTGTCTTGTGATCTGTGATTTCCCTCATTCACGCGTGATTCCGCATCTTTTCCTATCGCTGATTTGAAGCACGCGCAGCCTCAAAGAGAGGAAGTGGAAATTACAGCGATCTTAAGCTGTGGTCAAAACGTTCCCCGAAGCCCGTCGCTGTTTGTCGCTGTGTCTAGTGATCTGTGATCTCCCTCATTCACGCGTGATTCCGCATCTTTTCCTAGCGCTGATTTGAAGCACGCGCTGCCTCAAAGAAAGGAAGTGGAAATGACAGCGATCTTGAGCTGTGGTCAAAACGTTCCCCGAAGCCCGTCGCGGTTTGTCGCTGTGTCTAGTGATCTGTGATCTCCCTCATCCACGCGTGATTCCGCATCTTTTCCTAGCGCTGATTTGAAGCACGCGCTGCCTCAAAGAGAGGAAGTATAAATTACAGCAATCTTGAGTTATGGCCAAGATGTTCGTCGAAGCCCGCCGCTGTATTTTGTGATCTGTGATCTTCATTCACGCATGATTCGGCATCATTGCCTAGCGCTGATTTCAAGCATGCGCCGCCTCAAAGAGAGGAAGTGGAAATTACAGCTATCTTGAGCTGTGGTCAAAACGTTCTCCGAAGCCCGTCGCTGTTTGTCGCTGTGTCTAGTGATCTGCGATCTCCCTCATTCACGCGTGATTCCGCATCTTTTCCTAGCGCTGATTTGAAGCACGCGCTGCCTCAAAGAGAGGAAGTGGAAATGACAGCGATCTTGAGCTGTGGTCAAAACGTTCCCCGAAGCCCGTCGCGGTTTGTCGCTGTGTCTAGTGATCTGTGATCTCCCTCATCCACGCGTGATTCCGCATCTTTTCCTAGCGCTGATTTGAAGCACGCGCTGCCTCAAAGAGAGGAAGTAGAAATTACAGCAATCTTGAGTTATGGCCAAGATGTTCGTCGAAGCCCGCCGCTGTATCTTGTGATCTGTGATCTTCATTCACGCATGATTCGGCATCATTGCCTAGCGCTGATTTCAAGCATGCGCCGCCTCAAAGAGAGGAAGTGGAAATGACAGCGATCATGAGCTGTGGTCAAAACGTTCCCCGAAGCCTGTCGCTGTTTGTCGCTGTGTCTTGTGATCTGTTATTTCCCTCATTCACGCGTGATTCCGCATCTTTTTCTATCGCTGATTTGAAGCACGCGCTGCCTCAAAGAGAGAAAGTGGAAATTACAGCGATCTTGAGCTGTGGCCAAGATGTTCGTCGAAGCCCGCCGCTGTATCTTGTGATCTGTGATCTTCATTCACGCATGATTCGGCATCATTGCCTAGCGCTGATTTCAAGCATGCGCCGCCTCAAAGAGAGGAAGTAGAAATTACAGCTATCTTAAGCTGTGGTCAAAACGTTCTCCGAAGCCCGTCGCTGTTTGTCGCTGTGTCTAGTGATCTGCGATCTCCCTCATTCACGCGTGATTCCGCATCTTTTCCTAGCGCTGATTTGAAGCACGCGCTGCCTCAAAGAGAGGAAGTGGAAATGACAGCGATCTTGAGCTGTGGTCAAAACGTTCCCCGAAGCCCATCGCGGTTTGTCGCTGTGTCTAGTGATCTGTGATCTCCCTCATCCACGCGTGATTCCGCATCTTTTCCTAGCGCTGATTTGAAGCACGCGCTGCCGCAAAGAGAGGAAGTAGAAATTACAGCAATCTTGAGTTATGGCCAAGATGTTCGTCGAAGCCCGTCGCTGTATCTTGTGATCTGTGATCTTCATTCACGCATGATTCGGCATCATTGCCTAGCGCTGATTTCAAGCATGCGCCGCCTCAAAGAGAGGAAGTGGAAATTACAGCGATCTTGAGCTGTGGTCAAAACGTTCTCCGAAGCCCGTCGCTGTTTGTCGCTGTGTCTAGTGATCTGTGATCTCCATCATTCACGCGTGATTCCGCATCTTTTCCTAGCGCTGATTTGAAGCACGCGCTGCCTCAAAGAGAGGAAGTGGAAATGACAGCATTCTTGAGTTGTGGTCAAAACGTTCCCCGAAGCCCGTAGCTGTTTTTCGCTGTGTCTAGTGATCTGTGATCTCCCTCATTCACGCGTAATTCCGCATCTTTTCCTAGCGCTGATTTGAAGCACGCGCTGCCTCAAAGAGAGGAAGTGGAAATTACAGCAATCTTGAGCTGCGGTCAAGACGTTCGTCGGATCCCGCCGCGGTTTCTTGTGATCTGTGATATCCCTCATTCACGCGTGATTCCGCATATATTTCTAGCGCTGATTTGAAGCACGCGCCACCTCAGAGGAATTGGAAATTATAGCGATCTTGAGCTGTGCTTAAGACATTCGTCGAAGCACGGCGCTGTTTATTGTGATCTGTGATCTCCATCAATCACGCGTGATTCCGCATCATTGCCTAGCGCTGATTTGAAGAACGCGACGCCTCAAAGAGAGGAAGTGGAAATGACAGCGATCTTGTGCTGTGGTCAAGACGTTCCTCAAAGCCTGCCGCTGTTTCTTGTGATCTATGATATCCGTCATTCATGCATGATTCCGCATCATTGCCTAGCACTGATTTGAGCACGCGCCGCCTCAAAGAGAGGAAGTGGAAATTACAGCGATATTGAGCTGCGGTCAAGGCGTTCCTCAAAGCCCGCCGATGTATCTAGTGATCTGTGATCTCCCTCATTCACGCGTGATTCCGCATCTTTTCCTAGCGCTGATTTGAAGCACGCGCTGCCTCAAAGAGAGGAAGTGGAAATGACAGCGATCTGGAGCTGTGGTCAAAACGTTCCCCGAAGCCCGTCGCTGTTTTTCGCTGTGTCTAGTGATCTGTGATCTCCCTCATTCACGCGTGATTCCGCATCTTTTCCTATCGCTGATTTGAAGCATTCGCCGCCTCAAAGAGAGGAATTGGAAATTATAGCGATCTTAAGCTGTGGTCAAAACGTTGCCCGAAGCCCGCCGCTGGTTCTTGTGATCTGTGATTTCCCTCATTAACGCGTGATTCCGCATCATTTCCTAGCGCTGATTTGAAGCACGCGCTGCCTCAAAGAGAGGAAGTTGAAATTACAGCGATGTTGAGCTGTGGTCAAGGCGTTCCTCGAAGCCCGCCGCTGTATCTTGTGATCTGTGATCTCCCTCATTAACGCGTGATTCTGCATCATTGCTTTGCGCTGATTTGAAGCACGCGCCGCCTCAAATAGAGGAAGTGAAAATTACAGCGATCTTGAGCTGTGGTCAAAACGTTCCCCGAAGCCCGTCGCTGTTTGTCACTGTGTCTTGTGATCTGTGATCTCCCTCATTCACGCGTGATTCCGCATCTTTTCCTAGCGCTGATTTGAAGCACGCGCTGCCTCAAAGAGAGGAAGTCGAAATTACAGCGATCTTGAGCTTTGGTCAAAACGTTCCCCGAAGCCCGTGGCTGTTTGTCGCTGTGTCTTGTGATCTGTGATCTCCCTCTTTCACGCGTGATTCCGCATCTTTTCCTAGCGCTGATTTGAAGCACGCGCTGCCTCAACGAGAGGAAGCGGAAATTACAGCAATCTTGAGCTATGGCCAAGATGTTCGTCGAAGCCCGCCGCTGTATCTTGTGATCTCCTTCATTCACGCATGAATCCGCATCATTGCCTAGCGCTGATTTGAAGCACGCGCCGCCTCAAAGAGAGGAAGTGGAAATTACAGCGATCTTGAGCTGTGGTCTAAATGTTCCCCGAAGCCCGCCGCTGGTTCTTGTGATCTGTGATCTCCCTCATTAACGCGTGATTCCGCATCATTTCCTAGCGCTGATTTGAAGCACGCGCTGCCTCAAAGAGGAAGTTGAAATTACAGCGATATTGAGCTGTGGTCAAGGCGTTCCTCGAAGCCCGCCGCTGTATCTTGTGATCTGTGATCTCCCTCATTAACGCGTGATTCCGCATCTTTTCATAGCGCTGATTTGAAGCACGCGCTGCCTCAAAGAGAGGAAGTGGAAATTACAGCGATCTTGTGCTGTGGTCAAAACGTTCCCCGAAGCCCGTCGCGGTTTGTCGCTGTGTCTTGTGATCTGTGATCTCCTTCATTCACGCATCATTCCGCATCATTGCCTAGCGCAGCTTTGAAGCACGCGCCGCCTCAAAGAGAGGAATTGGAAATTATAGCGATCTTGAGCTGTGCTCAAGACGTTCGTCGAAGCCCAGCGCTGTGTCTTGTGATCTTTGATCTCGTTCATTCATGCATGATTCCGCATCATTGCCTAGCACTGATTTGAGCACGCGCCGCCTCAAAGAGAGGAAGTGGAAATGACAGCGATCTTGAGCTGTGGTTAAAACGTTCCCCGAAGCCTGTCGCTGTTTGTCGCTGTGTCTTGTGATTTGTGATCTCCCTCATTCACGCGTGATTCCGCATCTTTTCCTATCGCTGATTTGAAGCACGCGCTTCCTCAAAGAGAGGAAGTGGAAATTACAGCGATCTTGAGCTGTGGCCAAGATGTTCGTCGAAGCCCGCTGCTGTTTCTTGTGATCATTGATCTCCTTCATTCACGCATGATTCCGCATCATTGCCTAGTGATGATTTGAAGCACGCGCCGCCTCAAACAGAGGAAGAGGAAAATACAGTGATCTCGAGCTGTGGTCAAGACGTTCGTCGAAGCCCGCCGCTGGTTCTTGTGATCTGTGATCTCACTCATTCCCGCATGATTCGGCATTATGCCTAGCAGTGATTTGAAGCACGCGCCGCCTGAAAGAAAAGTGGAAATGACAGTAATCTTGAGCTATCGTCAAGACGTTCGTCGAAGCTCGACGCTGTATCTTGTGATCTGTGATCTCCCTCATTAACGCGTGATTCCGCATCATTGCCTAGCGCTGATTTGAAGCACGCGCCGCCTCAAATAGAGGAAGTGGAAATGACAGCGATCTTGAGCTGTGGTCAAAACGTTCCCCGAAGCCCGTGGCTGTTTGTCGCTGTGTCTTGTGATCTGTGATCTCCCTCTTTCTCGCGTGATTCCGCATCTTTTCCTAGCGCTGATTTGAAGCACGCGCTGCCTCAACGAGAGGAAGTGGAAATTACAGCAATCTTGAGCTATGGCCAAGATGTTCGTCGAAGCCCGCCGCTGTATCTTGTGATCTCCTTCATTCACGCATGATTCCGCATCATTGCCTAGCGCTGATTTGAAGCACGCGCCGCCTCAAAGAGGAAGTGGAAATTACAGCGGTCTTGAGCTGTGGTCTAAACGTTCCCCGAAGCCCGCCGCTGGTTCTTGTGATCTGTGATCTCCCTCATTAACGCGTGATTCCGCATCATTTCCTAGCGCTGATTTGAAGCACGCGCTGCCTCAAAGAGGAAGTTGAAATTACAGCGATATTGAGCTGTGGTCAAGGCGTTCCTCGAAGCCCGCCGCTGTATCTTGTGATCTGTGATCTCCCTCATTAAAGCGTGATTCCGCATCTTTTCCTAGCGCTGATTTGAAGCACGCGCTGCCTCAAAGAGAGGAAGTGGAAATTACAGCGATCTTGAGCTGTGGTCAAAACGTTACCCGAAGCCCGTCGCGGTTTGTCGCTGTGTCTTGTGATCTGTGATCTCCTTCATTCACGCATCATTCCGCATCATTGCCTACCGCAGCTTTGAAGCACGCGCTGCCTCAAAGAGAGGAAGTGGAAATTACAGCGATCTTCAGCTGTGGTCAAAACGTTCCCCGAAGCGCGTCGCGGTTTGTCGCTGTGTCTAGTGATCTGTGATCTCCCTCATCCACGCGTGATTCCGCATCTTTTCCTAGCGCTGATTTGAAGCACGCGCTGCCTCAAAGAGAGGAAGTAGAAATTACAGCAATCTTGAGTTATGGCCAAGATGTTCGTCGAAGCCCGCCGCTGTATCTTGTGATCGGTGATCTTCATTCACGCGTGATTCGGCATCATTGCCTAGCGCTGATTTCAAGCATGCGCCGCCTCAAAGAGAGGAAGTGGAAATTACAGCGATCTTGAGCTGTGGTCAAAACGTTCTCCGAAGCCCGTCGCTGTTTGTCGCTGTGTCTAGTGATCTGTGATCTCCATCATTCACGCGTGATTCCGCATCTTTTCCTAGCGCTGATTTGAAGCACGCGCTGCCTCAAAGAGAGGAAGTGGAAATGACAGCATTCTTGAGTTGTGGTCAAAACGTTCCCCGAAGCCCGTAGCTGTTTTTCGCTGTGTCTAGTGATCTGTGATCTCCCTCATTCACGCGTAATTCCGCATCTTTTCCTAGCGCTGATTTGAAGCACGCGCTGCCTCAAAGAGAGGAAGTGGAAATTACAGCAATCTTGAGCTATGACCAAGATGTTGGTCGAAGCCCGCCGCGGTTTCTTGTGATCTGTGATCTCCCTCATTCACGCGTGATTCCGCATCTTTTTCTAGCGCTGCGTCGAAGCACGCGCCGCCTCAAAGAGAGGAATTTGAAATTATAGCGATCTTGAGCTGTGCTCAAGACGTTCGTCGAAGCCCGGCGCTGTTTATTGTGATCTGTGATCTCCATCAATCACGCGTGATTCCGCATCTTTTCCTATCGCTGATTTGAAGCACGCGCCGCCTCAAAGAGAGGAATTGGAAAATACAGCGATCTTAAGCTGTGGTCAAAACGTTCCCCGAAGCCCGTCGCTGTTTGTCGCTGTGTCTTGTGATCTGTGATCTCCTTCATTCACGCATTATTCCGCATCTTTTCCTAGCGCTGATTTGAAGCACGCGCCGGCTCAAAGAGAGGAAGTGGAAATTACAGCGATCTTGAGCTGCGGTCAAGACGTTCGTCGGATCCCGCCGCGGTTTCTTGTGATCTGTGATATCCCTCATTCACGCGTGATTCCGCATATATTTCTAGCGCTGTTTGAAGCACGCGCCACCTCAGAGGAATTGCAAATTATAGCGATCTTGAGCTGTGCTTAAGACGTTCGTCGAAGCCCGGCGCTGTTTATTGTGATCTGTGATCTCCATCAATCACGCGTGATTCCGCATCATTGCCTAGCGCTGATTTGAAGAACGCGACGCCTCAAAGAGAGGAAGTGGAAATGACAGCGATCTTGTGCTGTGGTCAAGACGTTCCTCAAAGCCTGCCGCTGTTTCTTGTGATCTATGATATCCGTCATTCATGCATGATTCCGCATCATTGCCTAGCACTGATTTGAGCACGCGCCGCCTCAAAGAGAGGAAGTGGAAATTACAGCGATATTGAGCTGTGGTCAAGGCGTTCCTCAAAGCCCGCCGCTGTATCTAGTGATCTGTGATCTCCCTCATTCACGCGTGATTCCGCATCTTTTCCTAGCGCTGATTTGAAGCACGCGCTGCCTCAAAGAGAGGAAGTGGAAATGACAGCGATCTGGAGCTGTGGTCAAAACGTTCCCCGAAGCCCGTCGCTGTTTTTCGCTGTGTCTAGTGATCTGTGATCTCCCTCATTCACGCGTGATTCCGCATCTTTTCCTATCGCTGATTTGAAGCATTCGCCGCCTCAAAGAGAGGAATTGGAAATTATAGCGATCTTAAGCTGTGGTCAAAACGTTCCCCGAAGCCCGCCGCTGGTTCTTGTGTTCTGTGATCTCCCTCATTAACGCGTGATTCCGCATCATTTCTTAGCGCTGATTTGAAGCACGCGCTGCCTCAAAGAGAGGAAGTTGAAATTACAGCGATGTTGAGCTGTGGTCAAGGCGTTCCTCGAAGCCCGCCGCTGTGTCTTGTGATCTGTGATCTCCCTCATTAACGCGTGATTCTGCATCATTGCTTTGCGCTGATTTGAAGCACGCGCCGCCTCAAATAGAGGAAGTGAAAATTACAGCGATCTTGAGCTGTGGTCAAAACGTTCCCCGAAGCCCGTCGCTGTTTGTCACTGTGTCTTGTGATCTGTGATCTCCCTCATTCACGCGTGATTCCGCATCTTTTCCTAGCGCTGATTTGAAGCACGCGCTGCCTCAAAGAGAGGAAGTCGAAATTACAGCGATCTTGAGCTTTGGTCAAAACATTCCCCGAAGCCCGTGGCTGTTTGTCGCTGTCTTGTTATCTGTGATCTCCCTCTTTCACGCGTGATTCCGCATCTTTTCCTAGCGCTGATTTGAAGCACGCGCTGCCTCAACGAGAGGAAGTGGAAATTACAGCAATCTTGAGCTATGGCCAAGATGTTCGTCGATGCCCGCCGCTGTTTGTCGCTGTGTCTTGTGATCTGTGATCTCCCTCATTCACGCGTGATTCCGCATCTTTTCCTAGCGCTGATTTGAAGCACGCGCTGCCTCAAAGAGAGGAAGTGGAAATTACAGCAATCTTGAGCTATGGCCAAGATGTTCGTCAAAGCCCGCCGCTGTATCTTGTGATCTGTTATCTCCTTCATTCACGCATGATTCCGCATCATTGCCTAGCGCTGATTTGAAGCACGCGCCGCCTCAAAGAGAGGAAGTGGAAATTACAGCGATTTTGAGCTGTGGTCAAGACGTTCCTCGAAGCCCGCCGCTGGTTCTTGTGATCTGTGATCTCCCTCATTAACGCGTGATTCCGCATCATTTCCTAGCGCTGATTTGAAGCACGCGCTGCCTCAAAGAGAGGAAGTAGAAATTACAGCGATCTTGAGCTGTGGTCAAGGCGTTCCTCGAAGCCCGCCGCTGGTTTTTGTGATCTGTGATCTCCCTCATTAACGCGTGATTCCGCATCATTTCCTAGCGCTGATTTGAAGCACGCGCTGCCTCAAAGAGAGGAAGTGGAAATTACAGCGATCTTAAGCTGTGGTCAAAACGTTTCCCGAAGCCCGTCGCGGTTTGTCGCCGTGTCTTGTGATCGGTGATCTCCTTCATTCACGCATCATTCCGCATCATTGACTAGCGCTGCTTTGAAGCACGCGCCGCCTCAAAGAGAGGAAGTAGAAATTACAGCAATCTTGAGTTATGGCCAAGATGTTCGTCGAAGCCCGCCGCTGTATCTTGCGATCGGTGATCTTCATTCACGCATAATTCGGCATCATTGCCTAGCGCTGATTTCAAGCATGCGCCGCCTCAAAGAGAGGAAGTGGAAATTACAGCGATCTTGAGCTGTGGTCAAAACGTTCTCCGAAGCCCGTCGCTGTTTGTCGCTGTGTCTAGTGATCTGTGATCTCCATCATTCACGCGTGATTCCGCATCTTTTCCTAGCGCTGATTTGAAGCACGCGCTGCCTCGAAGAGAGGAAGTGGAAATGACAGCATTCTTGAGTTGTGGTCAAAACGTTCCCCGAAGCCCGTAGCTGTTTTTCGCTGTGTCTAGTGATCTGTGATCTCCCTCATTCACGCGTAATTCCGCATCTTTTCCTAGCGCTGATTTGAAGAACGCGCTGCCTCAAAGAGAGGAAGTGGAAATTACAGCAATCTTGAGCTATGACCAAGATGTTGGTCGAAGCCCGCCGCGGTTTCTTGTGATCTGTGATCTCCCTCATTCACGCGTGATTCCGCATCTTTTTCTAGCGCTGCGTCGAAGCACGCGCCGCCTCAAAGAGAGGAATTAGAAATTATAGCGATCTTGAGCTGTGCTCAAGACGTTCGTCGAAGCCCGGCGCTGTTTATTGTGATCTGTGATCTCCATCAATCACGCGTGATTCCGCATCTTTTCCTATCGCTGATTTGAAGCACGCGCCGCCTCAAAGAGAGGAATTGGAAAATACAGCGATCTTAAGCTGTGGTCAAAACGTTCCCCGAAGCCCGTCGCTGTTTGTCGCTGTGTCTTTTGATCTGTGATCTCCTTCATTCACGCATTATTCCGCATCTTTTCCTAGCGCTGATTTGAAGCACGCGCCGGCTCAAAGAGAGGAAGTGGAAATTACAGCGATCTTGAGCTGCGGTCAAGAAGTTCGTCGGATCCCGCCGCGGTTTCTTGTGATCTGTGATATCCCTCATTCACGCGTGATTCCGCATATATTTCTAGCGCTGTTTGAAGCACGCGCCACCTCAGAGGAATTGCAAATTATAGCGATCTTGAGCTGTGCTTAAGACGTTCGTCGAAGCCCGGCGCTGTTTATTGTGATCTGTGATCTCCCTCAATCACGCGTGATTCCGCATCATTGCCTAGCGCTGATTTGAAGAACGCGACGCCTCAAAGAGAGGAAGTGGAAATGACAGCGATCTTGTGCTGTGGTCAAGACGTTCCTCAAAGCCTGCCGCTGTTTCTTGTGATCTATGATATCCGTCATTCATGCATGATTCCGCATCATTGCCTAGCACTGATTTGAGCACGCGCCGCCTCAAAGAGAGGAAGTGGAAATTACAGCGATATTGAGCTGTGGTCAAGGCGTTCCTCAATGCCCGCCGCTGTATCTAGTGATCTGTGATCTCCCTCATTCACGCGTGATTCCGCATCTTTTCCTAGCGCTGATTTGAAGCACGCGCTGCCTCAAAGAGAGGAAGTGGAAATGACAGCGATCTGGAGCTGTGGTCAAAACGTTCCCCGAAGCCCGTCGCTGTTTTTCGCTGTGTCTAGTGATCTGTGATCTCCCTCATTCACGCGTGATTCCGCATCTTTTCCTATCGCTGATTTGAAGCATTCGCCGCCTCAAAGAGAGGAATTGGAAATTATAGCGATCTTAAGCTGTGGTCAAAACGTTCCCCGAAGCCCGCCGCTGGTTCTTGTGTTCTGTGATCTCCCTCATTAACGCGTGATTCCGCATCATTTCTTAGCGCTGATTTGAAGCACGCGCTGCCTCAAAGAGAGGAAGTTGAAATTACAGCGATGTTGAGCTGTGGTCAAGGCGTTCCTCGAAGCCCGCCGCTGTATCTTGTGATCTGTGATCTCCCTCATTAACGCGTGATTCTGCATCATTGCTTTGCGCTGATTTGAAGCACGCGCCGCCTCAAATAGAGGAAGTGAAAATTACAGCGATCTTGAGCTGTGGTCAAAACGTTCCCCGAAGCCCGTCGCTGTTTGTCACTGTGTCTTGTGATCTGTGATCTCCCTCTTTCACGCGTGATTCCGCATCTTTTCCTAGCGCTGATTTGAAGCACGCGCTGCCTCAACGAGAGGAAGTGGAAATGACAGCAATCTTGAGCTATGGCCAAGATGTTTGTCGAAGCCCGCCGCTGTTTGTCGCTGTGTCTTGTGATCTGTGATCTCCCTCATTCACGCGTGATTCCGCATCTTTTCCTAGCGCTGATTTGAAGCACGCGCTGCCTCAAAGAGAGGAAGTGGAAATTACAGCAATCTTGAGCTATGGCCAAGATGTTCGTCAAAGCCCGCCGCTGTATCTTGTGATCTGTTATCTCCTTCATTCACGCATGATTCCGCATCATTGCCTAGCGCTGATTTGAAGCACGCGCCGCCTCAAAGAGAGGAAGTGGAAATTACAGCGATTTTGAGCTGTGGTCAAGACGTTCCTCGAAGCCCGCCGCTGGTTCTTGTGATCTGTGATCTCCCTCATTAACGCGTGATTCCGCATCATTTCCTAGCGCTGATTTGAAGCACGCGCTGCCTCAAAGAGAGGAAGTAGAAATTACAGCGATCTTGAGCTGTGGTCAAGGCGTTCCTCGAAGCCCGCCGCTGGTTTTTGTGATCTGTGATCTCCCTCATTAACGCGTGATTCCGCATCATTTCCTAGCGCTGATTTGAAGCACGCGCTGCCTCAAAGAG
This sequence comes from Amblyomma americanum, assembly GCF_052857255.1. Taxonomy (NCBI): domain Eukaryota; kingdom Metazoa; phylum Arthropoda; class Arachnida; order Ixodida; family Ixodidae; genus Amblyomma; species Amblyomma americanum. The sequence continues at coordinate 363,732 of NW_027526548.1, read as the reverse complement.
AGGAAGTGGAAATTACAGCGATCTTAAGCTGTGGTCAAAACGTTTCCCGAAGCCCGTCGCGGTTTGTCGCCGTGTCTTGTGATCGGTGATCTCCTTCATTCACGCATCATTCCGCATCATTGACTAGCGCTGCTTTGAAGCACGCGCCGCCTCAAAGAGAGGAATTGGAAGTTATAGCGATCTTGAGCTGTGCTCAAGACGATCGTCGAAGCCCGGCGCTGTTTCTTGTGATCTTTGATCTCCTTCATTCATGCATGATTCCGCATCATTACCTAGCTCTGATTTGAAGCACGCGCCGCCTCAAAAAGAGGAAGTGGAAATGACAGCGATCTTGAGCTGTGGTCAAAACGTTCCCCGAAGCCAGTCACTGTTTTTCGCTGTGTCTTGTGATCTGTGATCTCCCTCATTCACGCGTGATTCCGCATCTTTTCCTATCGCTGATTTGAAGCACGCGCTGCCTCTAAGAGAGGAAGTGGAAATTACAGCGATCTTGATCTGTGGCCAAGATGTTCGTCGAAGCCCGCTGCTGTTTCTTGTGATCTGTGATCTCCCTCATTAACGCGTGATTCCACATCATTGCCTAGTGATGATTTGAAGCACGCGCCGCCTCAAAGAGAGGAAGTGGAAATTACAGCGATCTTGAGCTGTGGTCAAGGCGTTCCTCGAAGCCCGCCGCTGGTTTTTGTGATCTGTGATCTCCCTCATTAACGCGTGATTCCGCATCATTTCCTAGCGCTGATTTGAAGCACGCGCTGCCTCAAAGAGAGGAAGTGGAAATTACAGCGATCTTAAGCTGTGGTCAAAACGTTTCCCGAAGCCCGTCGCGGTTTGTCGCCGTGTCTTGTGATCGGTGATCTCCTTCATTCACGCATCATTCCGCATCATTGACTAGCGCTGCTTTGAAGCACGCGCCGCCTCAAAGAGAGGAAGTAGAAATTACAGCAATCTTGAGTTATGGCCAAGATGTTCGTCGAAGCCCGCCGCTGTATCTTGCGATCGGTGATCTTCATTCACGCATAATTCGGCATCATTGCCTAGCGCTGATTTCAAGCATGCGCCGCCTCAAAGAGAGGAAGTGGAAATTACAGCGATCTTGAGCTGTGGTCAAAACGTTCTCCGAAGCCCGTCGCTGTTTGTCGCTGTGTCTAGTGATCTGTGATCTCCATCATTCACGCGTGATTCCGCATCTTTTCCTAGCGCTGATTTGAAGCACGCGCTGCCTCGAAGAGAGGAAGTGGAAATGACAGCATTCTTGAGTTGTGGTCAAAACGTTCCCCGAAGCCCGTAGCTGTTTTTCGCTGTGTCTAGTGATCTGTGATCTCCCTCATTCACGCGTAATTCCGCATCTTTTCCTAGCGCTGATTTGAAGAACGCGCTGCCTCAAAGAGAGGAAGTGGAAATTACAGCAATCTTGAGCTATGACCAAGATGTTGGTCGAAGCCCGCCGCGGTTTCTTGTGATCTGTGATCTCCCTCATTCACGCGTGATTCCGCATCTTTTTCTAGCGCTGCGTCGAAGCACGCGCCGCCTCAAAGAGAGGAATTAGAAATTATAGCGATCTTGAGCTGTGCTCAAGACGTTCGTCGAAGCCCGGCGCTGTTTATTGTGATCTGTGATCTCCATCAATCACGCGTGATTCCGCATCTTTTCCTATCGCTGATTTGAAGCACGCGCCGCCTCAAAGAGAGGAATTGGAAAATACAGCGATCTTAAGCTGTGGTCAAAACGTTCCCCGAAGCCCGTCGCTGTTTGTCGCTGTGTCTTGTGATCTGTGATCTCCTTCATTCACGCATTATTCCGCATCTTTTCCTAGCGCTGATTTGAAGCACGCGCCGGCTCAAAGAGAGGAAGTGGAAATTACAGCGATCTTGAGCTGCGGTCAAGAAGTTCGTCGGATCCCGCCGCGGTTTCTTGTGATCTGTGATATCCCTCATTCACGCGTGATTCCGCATATATTTCTAGCGCTGTTTGAAGCACGCGCCACCTCAGAGGAATTGCAAATTATAGCGATCTTGAGCTGTGCTTAAGACGTTCGTCGAAGCCCGGCGCTGTTTATTGTGATCTGTGATCTCCCTCAATCACGCGTGATTCCGCATCATTGCCTAGCGCTGATTTGAAGAACGCGACGCCTCAAAGAGAGGAAGTGGAAATGACAGCGATCTTGTGCTGTGGTCAAGACGTTCCTCAAAGCCTGCCGCTGTTTCTTGTGATCTATGATATCCGTCATTCATGCATGATTCCGCATCATTGCCTAGCACTGATTTGAGCACGCGCCGCCTCAAAGAGAGGAAGTGGAAATTACAGCGATATTGAGCTGTGGTCAAGGCGTTCCTCAAAGCCCGCCGCTGTATCTAGTGATCTGTGATCTCCCTCATTCACGCGTGATTCCGCATCTTTTCCTAGCGCTGATTTGAAGCACGCGCTGCCTCAAAGAGAGGAAGTGGAAATGACAGCGATCTGGAGCTGTGGTCAAAACGTTCCCCGAAGCCCGTCGCTGTTTTTCGCTGTGTCTAGTGATCTGTGATCTCCCTCATTCACGCGTGATTCCGCATCTTTTCCTATCGCTGATTTGAAGCATTCGCCGCCTCAAAGAGAGGAATTGGAAATTATAGCGATCTTAAGCTGTGGTCAAAACGTTCCCCGAAGCCCGCCGCTGGTTCTTGTGTTCTGTGATCTCCCTCATTAACGCGTGATTCCGCATCATTTCTTAGCGCTGATTTGAAGCACGCGCTGCCTCAAAGAGAGGAAGTTGAAATTACAGCGATGTTGAGCTGTGGTCAAGGCGTTCCTCGAAGCCCGCCGCTGTATCTTGTGATCTGTGATCTCCCTCATTAACGCGTGATTCTGCATCATTGCTTTGCGCTGATTTGAAGCACGCGCCGCCTCAAATAGAGGAAGTGAAAATTACAGCGATCTTGAGCTGTGGTCAAAACGTTCCCCGAAGCCCGTCGCTGTTTGTCACTGTGTCTTGTGATCTGTGATCTCCCTCTTTCACGCGTGATTCCGCATCTTTTCCTAGCGCTGATTTGAAGCACGCGCTGCCTCAACGAGAGGAAGTGGAAATGACAGCAATCTTGAGCTATGGCCAAGATGTTTGTCGAAGCCCGCCGCTGTTTGTCGCTGTGTCTTGTGATCTGTGATCTCCCTCATTCACGCGTGATTCCGCATCTTTTCCTAGCGCTGATTTGAAGCACGCGCTGCCTCAAAGAGAGGAAGTGGAAATTACAGCAATCTTGAGCTATGGCCAAGATGTTCGTCAAAGCCCGCCGCTGTATCTTGTGATCTGTTATCTCCTTCATTCACGCATGATTCCGCATCATTGCCTAGCGCTGATTTGAAGCACGCGCCGCCTCAAAGAGAGGAAGTGGAAATTACAGCGATTTTGAGCTGTGGTCAAGACGTTCCTCGAAGCCCGCCGCTGGTTCTTGTGATCTGTGATCTCCCTCATTAACGCGTGATTCCGCATCATTTCCTAGCGCTGATTTGAAGCACGCGCTGCCTCAAAGAGAGGAAGTAGAAATTACAGCGATCTTGAGCTGTGGTCAAGGCGTTCCTCGAAGCCCGCCGCTGGTTTTTGTGATCTGTGATCTCCCTCATTAACGCGTGATTCCGCATCATTTCCTAGCGCTGATTTGAAGCACGCGCTGCCTCAAAGAGAGGAAGTGGAAATTACAGCGATCTTAAGCTGTGGTCAAAACGTTTCCCGAAGCCCGTCGCGGTTTGTCGCCGTGTCTTGTGATCGGTGATCTCCTTCATTCACGCATCATTCCGCATCATTGACTAGCGCTGCTTTGAAGCACGCGCCGCCTCAAAGAGAGGAATTGGAAGTTATAGCGATCTTGAGCTGTGCTCAAGACGATCGTCGAAGCCCGGCGCTGTTTCTTGTGATCTTTGATCTCCTTCATTCATGCATGATTCCGCATCATTACCTAGCTCTGATTTGAAGCACGCGCCGCCTCAAAAAGAGGAAGTGGAAATGACAGCGATCTTGAGCTGTGGTCAAAACGTTCCCCGAAGCCAGTCACTGTTTTTCGCTGTGTCTTGTGATCTGTGATCTCCCTCATTCACGCGTGATTCCGCATCTTTTCCTATCGCTGATTTGAAGCACGCGCTGCCTCTAAGAGAGGAAGTGGAAATTACAGCGATCTTGATCTGTGGCCAAGATGTTCGTCGAAGCCCGCTGCTGTTTCTTGTGATCTGTGATCTCCCTCATTAACGCGTGATTCCGCATCATTGCCTAGTGATGATTTGAAGCACGCGCCGCCTCAAAGAGAGGAAGTGGAAATTACAGCGATCTTGAGCTGTGGTCAAGGCGTTCCTCGAAGCCTGCCGCTGTTTCCTGTGATCTTTGATCTCCTTCATTCACGCGTCATTCCGCATCATTACCTAGCTCTGATTTGAAGAACGCGCCGCCTCAAAGAGAGGAAGTGGAAATTACAGCAATCTTGAGCTATGGCCAAGATGTTCGTCAAAGCCCGCCGCTGTATCTTGTGATCTGTTATCTCCTTCATTCACGCATGATTCCGCATCATTGCCTAGCGCTGATTTGAAGCACGCGCCGCCTCAAAGAGAGGAAGTGGAAATTACAGCGATTTTGAGCTGTGGTCAAGACGTTCCTCGAAGCCCGCCGCTGGTTCTTGTGATCTGTGATCTCCCTCATTAACGCGTGATTCCGCATCATTTCCTAGCGCTGATTTGAAGCACGCGCTGCCTCAAAGAGAGGAAGTAGAAATTACAGCGATCTTGAGCTGTGGTCAAGGCGTTCCTCGAAGCCCGCCGCTGGTTTTTGTGATCTGTGATCTCCCTCATTAACGCGTGATTCCGCATCATTTCCTAGCGCTGATTTGAAGCACGCGCTGCCTCAAAGAGAGGAAGTGGAAATTACAGCGATCTTAAGCTGTGGTCAAAACGTTTCCCGAAGCCCGTCGCGGTTTGTCGCCGTGTCTTGTGATCGGTGATCTCCTTCATTCACGCATCATTCCGCATCATTGACTAGCGCTGCTTTGAAGCACGCGCCGCCTCAAAGAGAGGAATTGGAAGTTATAGCGATCTTGAGCTGTGCTCAAGACGATCGTCGAAGCCCGGCGCTGTTTCTTGTGATCTTTGATCTCCTTCATTCATGCATGAATCCGCATCATTACCTAGCTCTGATTTGAAGCACGCGCCGCCTCAAAAAGAGGAAGTGGAAATGACAGCGATCTTGAGCTGTGGTCAAAACGTTCCCCGAAGCCCGTCGCTGTTTGTCGCTGTGTCTTGTGATTTGTGATCTCCCTCATTCACGCGTGATTCCGCATCTTTTTCTATCGCTGATTTGAAGCACGCGCTTCCTCAAAGAGAGGAAGTGGAAATTACAGCGATCTTGAGCTGTGGCCAAGATGTTCGTCGAAGCCCGCTGCTGTTTCTTGTGATCTGTGATCTCCTTCATTCACGCATGATTCTGCACCATTGTCTAGTGATGATTTGAAGCACGCGCCGCCTCAAATAGAGGAAGTGGAAATTACAGCGATCTTGAGCTGTGGTGAAAACGTTCCCCGAAGCCCGTCGCTATTTGTCGCTGTGTCGTGTGATCTGTGATCTCCCTCATTCACGCGTGATTCCGCATCTTTTCCTAGCGCTGATTTGAAGCACGCGCTGCCTCAAAGAGAGGAAGTGGAAATTACAGCAATCATGAGCTATGGCCAAGATGTTCGTCGAAGCCCGCCGCTGTATCTTGTGATCTCCTTCATTCACGCGTGATTCCGCATCTTTTCCTAGCGCTGATTTGAAGCACGCGCTGCCTCAAAGAGAGGAAGTGGAAATTACAGCAATCTTGAGCTATGGCCAAGATGTTCGTCGAAACCCGCCGCTGTATCTTGTGATCTGTGATCTCCTTCATTCACGCATGATTCCGCATCATTGCCTAGCGCTGATTTGAAGCACGCGCCGCAGCAAAGAGAGGAGTGGAAATTTCAGCGATTTTGAGCTGTGGTCAAGACGTTCCTCGAAGCCCGCCGCTGGTTCTTGTGATCTGTGATCTCCCTCATTAACGCGTGATTCCGCATCATTTCCTAGCGCTGATTTGACGCATGCGCTGCCTCAAAGAGAGGAAGTAGAAATTACAGCGATCTTGAGCTGTGGTCAAGGCGTTCCTCGAATCCCGCCGCTGGTTCTTGTGATCTGTGATCTCCCTCATTCACGCGTGATTCCGCATCTTTTCCTAGCGCTGATTTGAAGCACGCGCTGCCTCAAAGAGAGGAATTGGAAATTATAGCGATCTTAAGCTGTGGTCAAAACGTTCCTCGAAGCCCGCCGCTGTATCTTGTGATCTGTGATCTCCATCATTAACGCGTGATTCCGCATCATTGCCTTGCGCTGATTTGAAGCACGCGCCGCCTCAAATAGAGGAAGTGAAAATTACAGCGATCTTGAGCTGTGGTCAAAACGTTCCCCGAAGCCGGTCGCTGTTTGTCGCTGTGTCTTGTGATCTGTGATCTCCCTCTTTCACGCGTGATTCCGCCTCTTTTCCCAGCGCTGATTTGAAGCACGCGCTGCCTCAAAGAGAGGAAGTGGAAAATACAGCAATCTTGAGCTATGGCCAAGATGTTCGTCGAAGCCCGCCGCTGTATCTTGTGATCTCCTTCATTCACGCTTGATTCCGCATCATTGTCTAGCGCTGATTTGAAGCACGCGCCGCCTCAAAGAGAAGTGGAAATTACAGCGATCTTGAGCTGTGGTCTAAACGTTCCCCGAAGCCCGCCGCTGGTTCTTGTGGTCTGTGATCTCCCTCATTAACGCGTGATTCCGCATCATTTCCTAGCGCTGATTTGAAGCACGCGCTGCCTCAAAGAGAGGAAGTAGAAATTACAGCGATCTTGAGCTGTGGTCAAGGCGGTCCTCGAAGCCCGCCGCTGGTTTTTGTGATCTGTGATCTCCCTCATTAACGCGTGATTCCGCATCATTTCCTAGCGCTGATTTGAAGCACGCGCTGCCTCAAAGAGAGGAAGTAGAAATTACAGCGATCGTGAGCTGTGGTCAAGGCGGTCCTCGAAGCCCGCCACTGGTTTTTGTGATCTGTGATCTCCCTCATTAACGCGTGATTCCGCATCATTTCCTAGCGCTGATTTGAAACACGCGCTGCCTCAAAAAGAGCAAGTGGAAATTACAGCGATCTTGAGCTGTGGTCAAAACGTTCCCCGAAGCCCGTCGCGGTTTGTCCCTGTGTCTTGTGATCTGTGATCTCCTTCATTCACGCATCATTCCGCATCATTGCCTAGCGCTGCTTTGAAGCACGCGCCGCCTCAAAAAGAGGAATTGGACATTATAGCGATCTTGAGCTGTGCTCAAGACGTTCGTCGAAGCCCGGCGCTGTGTCTTGTGATCTTTGATCTCGTGCATTCATGCATGATTCCGCATCTTTTCCTAGCGCTGATTTGAAGCACGCGCTGCCTCAAAGAGAAGAAGTAGAAATTACAGCAATCTTGAGTTATGGCCAAGATGTTCGTCGAAGCCCGCCGCTGTATCTTGTGATCTGTGATCTTCATTCACGCATGATTCGGCATCATTGCCTAGCGCTGATTTCAAGCATGCGCCGCCTCAAAGAGATGAAGTGGAAATTACAGCGATCTTGAGCTGTGGTCAAAACGTTCTCCGAAGGCCGTCGCTGTTTGTCGCTGTGTCTAGTGATCTGTGATCTCCATCATTCACGCGTAATTCCGCATCTTTTCCTAGCGCTGATTTGAAGCACGCGCTGCCTCAAAGAGAGGAAGTGGAAATTACAGCAATCTTGAGCTATGGCCAAGATGTTCGTCGAAGCCCGCCGCGGTTTCTTGTGATCTGTGATCTCCCTCGTTCACGCGTGATTCCGCATCTTTTTCTAGCGCTGCGTCGAAGCACGCGCCGCCTCAAAGAGAGGAATTTGAAATTATAGCGATCTTGAGCTGTGCTCAAGACGTTCGTCGAAGCCCGGCGCTGTTTATTGTGATCTGTGATCTCCATCATTCACGCGTGATTCCGCATCTTTTCCTAGCCCTGATTTGAAGCACGCGCTGCCTCAAAGAGAGGAAGTGGAAATGACAGCGATCTTGAGCTGTGGTCAAAACGTTCCCCGAAGCCCGTAGCTGTTTTTCGCTGTGTCTAGTGATCTGTGATCTCCCTCATTCACGCGTAATTCCGCATCTTTTCCTAGCGCTGATTTGAAGCACGCGCTGCCTCAAAGAGAGGAAGTGGAAATTACAGCAATCTTGAGCTATGGCCAAGATGTTCGTCGGAGCCCGCCGCGGTTTCTTGTGATCTGTGATCTCCCTCGTTCACGCGTGATTCCGCATCTTTTTCTAGCGCTGCGTCGAAGCACGCGCCGCCGCAAAGAGAGGAATTGGAAAACACAGCGATCTTAAGCTGTGGTCAAAACGTTCCCCGAAGCCCGTCGCTGTTTGTCGCTGTGTCTTGTGATCTGTGATCTCCTTCATTCACGCATCATTCCGCATCTTTTCCTAGCGCTGATTTGAAGCACGCGCCGCCTCAAAGAGAGGAAGTGGAAATTACAGCGATCTTGAGCTGCGGTCAAGACGTTCGTCGGATCCCGCCGCGGTTTCTTGTGATCTGTGATATCCCTCATTCACGCGTGATTCCGCATATATTTCTAGCGCTGATTTGAAGCACGCGCCACCTCAGAGGAATCGGAAATTATAGCGATCTTGAGCTGTGCTTAAGACGTTCGTCGAAGCCCGGCGCTGTTTATTGTGATCTGTGATCTCCATCAAACACGCGTGATTCCGCATCATTGCCTAGCGCTGATTTGAAGAACGCGACGCCTCAAAGAGAGGAAGTGGAAATGACAGCGATCTTGTGCTGTGGTCAAGACGTTCCTCAAAGCCCGCCGCTGTTTCTTGTGATCTATGATCTCCGTCATTCATGCATGATTCCGCATCATTGCTTAGCACTGATTTGAGCACGCGCCGCCTCAAAGAGAGGAAGTGGAAATTACAGCGATATTGAGCTGTGGTCAAGGCGTTCCTCAAAGCCCGCCGCTGTGTCTAGTGATCTGTGATCTCCCTCATTCACGCGTGATTCCGCATCTTTTCCTATCGCTGATTTGAAGCATTCGCCGCCTCAAAGAGAGGAATTGGAAATTATAGCGATCTTAAGCTGTGGTCAAAACGTTCCCCGAAGCCCGTCGCTGTTTGTCGCTGTGAATTGTGATCTGTTATCTCCTTCATTCACGCATCATTCCGCACCATTGCCTAGCGCTGCTTTGAATCACGCGCCGCCTCAAAGAGAGGAATTGGAAATTATAGCGATCTAGAGCTGTGCTCAAGACGTTCGTCGAAGCCCGGCGCTGTGTCTAGTGATCTGTGATCTCCCTCATTCAAGCCTGATTCCGCATCTTTTCCTAGCGCTGATTTGAAGCACGCGCTGCCTCAAAGAGAGGAAGTGGAAATTACAGCGATCTTGAGCTGTGGTCAAAACGTTCCCCGAAGCCCGTCGCTGTTTGTCGCTGTGTCTTGTGATCTGTGATCTCCCTCATTCACGCGTGATTCCGCATCTCTTCCTAGCGCTGATTTGAAGCACGCGCTGCCTCACAGAGAGGAAGTGGAAATTACAGCAATCTTGAGCTATGGCCAAGATGTTCGTCGAAGCCCGCCGCTGTATCTTGTGATCTGTGATCTCCTTCATTCACGCATGATTCCGCATCATTGCCTAGCGCTGATTTGAAGCACACGCCGCCTCAAAGAGAGGAAGTGGAAATTACAGCGATTTTGAGCTGTGGTCAAGACGTTCCTCGAAGCCCGCCGCTGGTTCTTGTGATCTGTGATCTCCCTCATTAACGCGTGATTCCGCATCATTTCCTAGCGCTGATTTGAAGCACGCGCTGCCTCAAAGAGAGGAAGTAGAAATTACAGCGATCTTGAGCTGTGGTCAAGGCGTTCCTCGAAGCCCGCCGCTGGTTTTTGTGATCTGTGATCTCCCTCATTAACGCGTGATTCCGCATCATTTCCTAGCGCAGATTTGAAACACGTGCTGCCTCAAAGAGAGGAAGTGGAAATTACAGCGATCTTAAGCTGTGGTCAAAACGTTTCCCGAAGCCCGTCGCGGTTTGTCGCTGTGTCTTGTGATCTGTGATCTCCTTCATTCACGCATCATTCCGCATCATTGCCTAGCGCTGCTTTGAAGCACGCGCCGCCTCAAAGAGAGGAATTGGAAATTATAGCGATCTTGAGCTGTGCTCAAGACGTTCGTCGAAGCCCGGCGCTGTTTCTTGTGATCTTTGATCTCCTTCATTCATGCATGATTCCGCATCTTTTCCTAGCGCTGATTTGAAGCACGCGCTGCCTCAAAAAGAGCAAGTGGAAATTACAGCGATCTTGAGCTGTGGTCAAAACGTTCCCCGAAGCCCGTCGCGGTTTGTCGCTGTGTCTTGTGATCTGTGATCTCCTTCATTCACGCATCATTCCGCATCATTGCCTAGCGCTGCTTTGAAGCACGCGCCGCCTCAAAAAGAGGAATTGGAAATTATAGCGATCTTGAGCTGTGCTCAAGACGTTCGTCGAAGCCCGGCGCTGTGTCTTGTGATCTTTGATCTCGTGCATTCATGCATGATTCCGCATCGTTGCCTAGCACTGATTTGAGCACGCGCCGCCTCAAAGAGAGGAAGTGGAAATGACAGCGATCTTGAGCTGTGGTCAAAACGTTCGTCGAAGCCCGGCGCTGTTTCTTGTGATCTTTGATCTGCTTCATTCATGCATGATTCCGCATCATTGCCTAGCACTGATTTGAGCACGCGCCGCCTCAAAGAGAGGAAGTGGAAATGACAGCGATCTTGAGCTGTGGTCAAAACGTTCCCCAAGCCCGTCGCTGTTTGTCGCTGTGCCTTGTGATCTGTGATCTCCTTAATTCACGCATCATTCCGCATCATTGCCTAGCGCTGCTTTGAAGCACGCGCCGCCTCAAATAGAGGAATTGGAAATTATAGCGATCTTAAGCTGTGGTCAAAACGTTCCCCGAAGCCCGTCGCTGTTTGTCGCTGTGTCTTGTGATCTGTGATCTCCTTCATTCACGCATCATTCCGCATCATTGCCTAGCGCTGCTTTGAAGCACGCGCCGCCTCAAAGAGAGGAATTGGAAATTATAGCGATCTTGAGCTGTGCTCAAGACGTTCGTCGAAGCCCGGCGCTGTGTCTTGTGATCTTTGATCTCCTTCATTCATGCATGATTCCGCATCATTGCCTAGCACTGATTTGAGCACGCGCCGCCTCAAAGAGAGGAAGTGGAAATTACAGCGATCTTGATCTGTGGCCAAGATGTTCGTCGAAGCCCGCTGCTGTTTCTTGTGATCTGTGATCTCCCTCATTAACGCGTGATTCCGCATCATTGCCTAGTGATGATTTGAAGCACGCGCCGCCTCAAAGAGAGGAAGTGGAAATTACAACGATCTTGAGCTGTGGTCAAGGCGTTCCTCGAAGCCTGCCGCTGTTTTCTGTGATCTTTGATCTCCTTCATTCACGCGTCATTCCGCATCATTACCTAGCTCTGATTTGAAGAATGCGCCGCCTCAAAGAGAGGAAGTGGAAATGACAGCGATCTTGAGCTGTGGTCAAAACGTTCCCCGAAGCCCGTCGCTGTTTGTCGCTGTGTCTTGTGATTTGTGATCTCCCTCATTCACGCGTGATTCCGCATCTTTTTCTATCGCTGATTTGAAGCACGCGCTTCCTCAAAGAGAGGAAGTGGAAATTACAGCGATCTTGAGCTGTGGCCAAGATGTTCGTCGAAGCCCGCTGCTGTTTCTTGTGATCTGTGATCTCCTTCATTCACGCATGATTCTGCACCATTGTCTAGTGATGATTTGAAGCACGTGCCGCCTCAAATAGAGGAAGTGGAAATTACAGCGATCTTGAGCTGTGGTCAAAACCTTCCCCGAAGCCCGTCGCTGTTTGTCGCTGTGAATTGTGGTCTGTTATCTCCTTCATTCACGCATCATTCCGCATCATTGCCTAGCGCTGCTTTGAAGCATGCGCCGCCTCAAAGAGAGGAATTGGAAATTATAGCGATCTAGAGCTGTGCTCAAGACGTTCGTCGAAGCCCGGCACTGTTTCTTGTGATCTTTGATCTCGTTCATTCATGCAGGATTCCGCATCATTGCCTAGCACTGATTTGAGCACGCGCCGCCTCAAAGAGAGGAAGTGGAAATGACAGCGATATTGAGCTGTGGTCAAAACGTTCCCCGAAGCCCGTCGCTGTTTTTCGCTGTGTCTAGTGATCTGTGATCTCCCTCATCCACGCGTGATTCCGCATCTTTTCCTAGCGCTGATTTGAAGCACGCGCTGCCTCAAAGAGAGGCAGTAGAAATTACAGCAATCTTGAGTTATGGCCAAGATGTTCGTCGAAGCCCGCCGCTGTATCTTGTGATCTGTGATTTTCATTCACGCATGATTCGGCATCATTGCCTAGCGCTGATTTCAAGCATTCGCCGCCTCAAAGAGAGGAATTGGAAATTATAGCGATCTTAAGCTGTGGTCAAAACGTTCCCCGAAGCCCGTCGCTGTTTGTCGCTGTGAATTGTGATCTGTTATCTCCTTCATTCACGCATCATTCCGCACCATTGCCTAGCGCTGCTTTGAAGCACGCGCCGCCTCAAAGAGAGGAATTGGAAATTATAGCGATCTAGAGCTGTGCTCAAGACGTTCGTCGAAGCCCGGCGCTGTGTCTAGTGATCTGTGATCTCCCTCATTCAAGCCTGATTCCGCATCTTTTCCTAGCGCTGATTTGAAGCACGCGCTGCCTCAAAGAGAGGAAGTGGAAATTACAGCGATCTTGAGCTGTGGTCAAAACGTTACCCGAAGCCCGTCGCTGTTTGTCGCTGTGTCTTGTGATCTGTGATCTCCCTCATTCACGCGTGATTCCGCATCTTTTCCTAGCGCTGATTTGAAGCACGCGCTGCCTCAAAGAGAGGAAGTGGAAATTACAGCGATCTTGAGCTGTGGTCAAAACGTTCCCCGAAGCCCGTCGCTGTTTGTCGCTGTGTCTTGTGATCTGTGATCTCCCTCATTCACGCGTGATTCCGCATCTCTTCCTAGCGCTGATTTGAAGCACGCGCTGCCTCACAGAGAGGAAGTGGAAATTACAGCAATCTTGAGCTATGGCCAAGATGTTCGTCGAAGCCCGCCGCTGTATCTTGTGATCTGTGATCTCCTTCATTCACGCATGATTCTGCATCATTGCCTAGCGCTGATTTGAAGCACACGCCGCCTCAAAGAGAGGAAGTGGAAATTACAGCGATTTTGAGCTGTGGTCAAGACGTTCCTCGAAGCCCGCCGCTGGTTCTTGTGATCTGTGATCTCCCTCATTAACGCGTGATTCCGCATCATTTCCTAGCGCTGATTTGAAGCACGCGCTGCCTCAAAGAGAGGAAGTAGAAATTACAGCGATCTTGAGCTGTGGTCAAGGCGTTCCTCGAAGCCCGCCGCTGGTTTTTGTGATCTGTGATCTCCCTCATTAACGCGTGATTCCGCATCATTTCTTAGCGCAGATTTGAAACACGCGCTGCCTCAAAGAGAGGAAGTGGAAATTACAGCGATCTTAAGCTGTGGTCAAAACGTTTCCCGAAGCCCGGCGCGGTTTGTCGCTGTGTCTTGTGATCTGTGATCTCCTTCATTCACGCATCATTCCGCATCATTGCCTAGCGCTGCTTTGAAGCACGCGCCGCCTCAAAGAGAGGAATTGGAAATTATAGCGATCTTGAGCTGTGCTCAAGACGTTCGTCGAAGCCCGGCGCTGTTTCTTGTGATCTTTGATCTCCTTCATTCATGCATGATTCCGCATCTTTTCCTAGCGCTGATTTGAAGCACGCGCTGCCTCAAAAAGAGCAAGTGGAAATTACAGCGATCTTGAGCTGTGGTCAAAACGTTCCCCGAAGCCCGTCGCGGTTTGTCGCTGTGTCTTGTGATCTGTGATCTCCTTCATTCACGCATCATTCCGCATCATTGCCTAGCGCTGCTTTGAAGCACGCGCCGCCTCAAAAAGAGGAATTGGAAATTATAGCGATCTTGAGCTGTGCTCAAGACGTTCGTCGAAGCCCGGCGCTGTGTCTTGTGATCTTTGATCTCGTGCATTCATGCATGATTCCGCATCGTTGCCTAGCACTGATTTGAGCACGCGCCGCCTCAAAGAGAGGAAGTGGAAATGACAGCGATCTTGAGCTGTGGTCAAAACGTTCGTCGAAGCCCGGCGCTGTTTCTTGTGATCTTTGATCTGCTTCATTCATGCATGATTCCGCATCATTGCCTAGCACTGATTTGAGCATGCGCCGCCTCAAAGAGAGGAAGTGGAAATGACAGCGATCTTGAGCTGTGGTCAAAACGTTCCCCAAGCCCGTCGCTGTTTGTCGCTGTGCCTTGTGATCTGTGATCTCCTTAATTCACGCATCATTCCGCATCATTGCCTAGCGCTGCTTTGAAGCACGCGCCGCCTCAAATAGAGGAATTGGAAATTATAGCGATCTTAAGCTGTGGTCAAAACGTTCCCCGAAGCCCGTCGCTGTTTGTCGCTGTGTCTTGTGATCTGTGATCTCCTTCATTCACGCATCATTCCGCATCATTGCCTAGCGCTGCTTTGAAGCACGCGCCGCCTCAAAGAGAGGAATTGGAAATTATAGCGATCTTGAGCTGTGCTCAAGACGTTCGTCGAAGCCCGGCGCTGTGTCTTGTGATCTTTGATCTCCTTCATTCATGCATGATTCCGCATCATTGCCTAGCACTGATTTGAGCACGCGCCGCCTGAAAGAGAGGAAGTGGAAATTACAGCGATCTTGATCTGTGGCCAAGATGTTCGTCGAAGCCCGCTGCTGTTTCTTGTGATCTGTGATCTCCCTCATTAACGCGTGATTCCGCATCATTGCCTAGTGATGATTTGAAGCACGCGCCGCCTCAAAGAGAGGAAGTGGAAATTACAGCGATCTTGAGCTGTGGTCAAGGCGTTCCTCGAAGCCTGCCGCTGTTTCCTGTGATCTTTGATCTCCTTCATTCACGCGTCATTCCGCATCTATACCTAGCTCTGATTTGAAGAACGCGCCGCCTCAAAGACAGGAAGTGGAAATGACAGCGATCTTGAGCTGTGGTCAAAACGTTCCCCGAAGCCCGTCGCTGTTTGTCGCTGTGTCTTGTGATTTGTGATCTCCCTCATTCACGCGTGATTCCGCATCTTTTT
This sequence comes from Amblyomma americanum, assembly GCF_052857255.1. NCBI lineage: Eukaryota > Metazoa > Arthropoda > Arachnida > Ixodida > Ixodidae > Amblyomma > Amblyomma americanum. Next base: position 348,555 of record NW_027526548.1, on the reverse strand, counting down.
CTATCGCTGATTTGAAGCACGCGCTTCCTCAAAGAGAGGAAGTGGAAATTGCAGCGATCTTGAGCTGTGGCCAAGATGTTCGTCGAAGCCCGCTGCTGTTTCTTGTGATCTGTGATCTCCTTCATTCACGCATGATTCTGCACCATTGTCTAGTGGTGATTTGAAGCACGCGCCGCCTCAAATAGAGGAAGTGGAAATTAAAGCGATCTTGAGCTGTGGTCAAAACGTTCCCCGAAGCCCGTCGCTGTTTGTCGCTGTGAATTGTGGTCTGTTATCTCCTTCATTCACGCATCATTCCGCATCATTGCCTAGCGCTGCTTTGAAGCATGCGCCGCCTCAAAGAGAGGAATTGGAAATTATAGCGATCTAGAGCTGTGCTCAAGACGTTCGTCGAAGCCCGGCACTGTTTCTTGTGATCTTTGATCTCGTTCATTCATGCATGATTCCGCATCATTGCCTAGCACTGATTTGAGCACGCGCCGCCTCAAAGAGAGAAAGTGGAAATGACAGCGATATTGAGCTGTGGTCAAAACGTTCCCCGAAGCCCGTCGCTGTTTTTCGCTGTGTCTAGTGATCTGTGATCTCCCTCATCCACGCGTGATTCCGCATCTTTTCCTAGCGCTGATTTGAAGCACGCGCTGCCTCAAAGAGAGGAAGTAGAAATTACAGCAATCTTGAGTTATGGCCAAGATGTTCGTCGAAGCCCGCCGCTGTATCTTGTGATCTGTGATCTTCATTCACGCATGATTCGGCATCATTGCCTAGCGCTGATTTCAAGCATGCGCCGCCTCAAAAAAGGAAGTGGAAATTACAGCTATCTTGAGCTGTTATCAAAACGTTCTCCGAAGCCCGTCGCTGTTTGTCGCTGTGTCTAGTGATCTGCGATCTCCCTCATTCACGCGTGATTCCGCACCATTGCCTAGCGCTGCTTTGAAGCACGCGCCGCCTCAAAGAGAGGAATTGGAAATTATTGCGATCTAGAGCTGCGCTGAAGACGTTCGTCGAAGCCCGGCGCTGTTTCTTGTGATCTTTGATCTCGTTCATTCATGCATGATTCCGCATCATTGGCTAGCACTGATTTGAGCACGCGCCGCCTCAAAGAGAGGAAGTGGAAATTACAGCGATCTTGAGCTGTGGTCAAAACGTTCCCCGAAGCCCGTAGCTGTTTTTCGCTGTGTCTAGTGATCTGTGATCTCCCTCATTCACGCGTGATTCCGCATCTTTTCCTAGCGCTGATTTGAAGCACGCGCTGCCTCAAAGAGAGGAAGTGGAAATGACAGCGATCTTGAGCTGTGGTCAAAACGTTCCCCGAAGCCCGTCGCTGTTTTTCGCTGTGTCTAGTGATCTGTGATCTCCCTCATTCACGCGTGATTCCGCATCTTTTCCTACCGCTGATTTGAAGCATTTGCCTCCTAAAAGAGAGGAATTGGAAATTATAGCGATCTTAAGCTGTGGTCAAAACCTTCCCCGAAGCCCGTCGCTGTTTGTCGCTGTGAATTGTGATCTGTTATCTCCTTCATTCACGCATCATTCCGCACCATTGCCTAGCGCTGCTTTAAAGCACGCGCCGCCTCAAAGAGAGGAATTGAAAATTATAGCGATCTAGAGCTGTGCTCAAGACGTTCGTCGAAGCCCGGCGCTGTTTCTTGTGATCTTTGATCTCGTTCATTCATGCATGATTCCGCATCGTTGCCTAGCAATGATTTGAGCACGCGCCGCCTCAAAGAGAGGAAGTGGAAATGACAGCGATCTTGAGCTGTGGTCAAAACGTTCGTCGAACCCCGGCGCTGTTTCTTGTGATCTTTGATCTGCTTCATTCATGCATGATTCCGCATCATTGCCTAGCACTGATTTGAGCACGCGCCGCCTCAAAGAGAGGAAGTGGAAATGACAGCGATCTTGAGCTGTGGTCAAAACGTTCCCCAAGCCCGTCGCTGTTTGTCGCTGTGCCTTGTGATCTGTGATCTCCTTAATTCACGCATCATTCCGCATCATTGCCTAGCGCTGCTTTGAAGCACGCGCCGCCTCAAATAGAGGAATTGGAAATTATAGCGATCTTAAGCTGTGGTCAAAACGTTCCCCGAAGCCCGTCGCTGTTTGTCGCTGTGTCTTGTGATCTGTGATCTCCTTCATTCACGCATCATTTCGCATCATTGCCTAGCGCTGCTTTGAAGCACGCGCCGCCTCAAAGAGAGGAATTGTAAATTATAGCGATCTTGAGCTGTGCTCAAGACGTTCGTCGAAGCCCGGCGCTGTGTCTTGTGATCTTTGATCTCCTTCATTCATGCATGATTCCGCATCATTGCCTAGCACTGATTTGAGCACGCGCCGCCTCAAAGAGAGGAAGTGGAAATGACAGCGATCTTGAGCTGTGGTCAAAACGTTCCCCGAAGCCCGTCCCTGTTTGTCGCTGTGTCTTGTGATCTGTGATCTCCCTCATTCACGCGTGATTCCGCATCTTTTCCTATCGCTGATTTGAAGCACGCGCTGCCTCAAAGAGAGGAAGTGGAAATTACAGCGATCTTGAGCTGTGGTCAGGGCGTTCCTCGAAGCCTGCCACTGTTTCTTGTGATCTTTGATCTCCTTCATTCACGCGTCATTCCGCATCATTACCTAGCTCTGATTTGAAGCACGCTCCGCCTCAAAGAGAGGAAGTGGAAATGACAGCGATCATGAGCTGTGGTCAAAACGTTCCCCGAAGCCTGTCGCTGTTTGTCGCTGTGTCTTGTGATCTGTGATTTCCCTCATTCACGCGTGATTCCGCATCTTTTCCTATCGCTGATTTGAAGCACGCGCTGCCTCAAAGAGAGGAAGTGGAAATTACAGCGATCTTGAGCTGTGGCCAAGATGTTCGTCGGATCCCGCCGCGGTTTCTTGTGATCTGTGATCTCCCTCACTCACGCGTGATTCCGCATCTTTTTCTAGCTCTGCTTCGAAGCACGCGCCGCCTCAAAGAGAGGAATTGGAAATTATAGCGATCTTAAGCTGTGGTCAAAACGTTCCCCGAAGCCCGTCGCTGTTTGTCGCTGTGAATTGTGATCTGTTATCTCCTTCATTCACGCATCATTCCGCATCATTGCCTAGCGCTGCTTTGAAGCACGCGCCGCCTCAAAGAGAGGAATTGGAAATTATAGCGATCTAGAGCTGTGCTCAAGACGTTCGTCGAAGCCCGGCACTGTTTCTTGTGATCTTTGATCTCGTTCATTCATGCATGATTCCGCATCATTGCCTAGCACTGATTTGAGCACGCGCCGCCTTAAAGAGAGGAAGTGGAAATGACAGCGATCTTGAGCTGTGGTCAAAACGTTCCCCGAAGCCCGTCGCAGTTTTTCGCTGTGTCTAGTGATCTGTGATCTCCTTCATTCACGCGTGATTCCGCATCTTTTCCTAGCGCTGATTTGAAGCACGCGCTGCCTCAAAGAGAGGAAGTGGAAATGACAGCGATCTTGAGCTGTGGTCAAAACGTTCCCCGAAGCCCGTCGCTGTTTTTCGCTGTGTCTAGTGATCTGTGATCTCCCTCATTCACGCGTGATTCCGCATCTTTTCCTATCGCTGATTTGAAGCATTCGCCGCCTCAAAGAGAGGAATTGGAAATTATAGCGATCTTAAGCTGTGGTCAAAACGTTCCCCGAAGCCCGTCGCTGTTTGTCGCTGTGAATTGTGATCTGTTATCTCCTTCATTCACGCATCATTCCGCACCATTGCCTAGCGCTGCTTTGAAGCACGCGCCGCCTCAAAGAGAGGAATTGTAAATTATAGCGATCTAGAGCTGTGCTGAAGACGTTCGTCGAAGCCCGGCGCTGTTTCTTGTGATCTTTGATCTCGTTCATTCATGCATGATTCCGCATCATTGGCTAGCACTGATTTGAGCACGCGCCGCCTCAAAGAGAGGAAGTGGAAATTACAGCGATCTTGAGCTGTGGTCAAAACGTTCCCCGAAACCCGTAGCTGTTTTTCGCTGTGTCTAGTGATCTGTGATCTCCCTCATTCACGCGTGATTCCGCATCTTTTCCTAGCGCTGATTTGAAGCACGCGCTGCCTCAAAGAGAGGTAGTGGAAATGACAGCGATCTTGAGCTGTGGTCAAAACGTTCCCCGAAGCCCGTCGCTGTTTTTCGCTGTGTCTAGTGATCTGTGATCTCCCTCATTCACGCGTGATTCCGCATCTTTTCCTATCGCTGATTTGAAGCATTCGCCGCCTCAAAGAGAGGAATTGGAAATTATAGCGATCTTAAGCTGCGGTCAAAACCTTCCCCGAAGCCCGTCGCTGTTTGTCGCTGTGAATTGTGATCTGTTATCTCCTTCATTCACGCATCATTCCGCACCATTGCCTAGCGCTGCTTTGAAGCATGCGCCGCCTCAAAGAGAGGAATTGGAAATTATAGCGATCTAGAGCTGTGCTCAAGACGTTCGTCGAAGCCCGGCGCTTTTTCTTGTGATCTTTGATCTCGTTCATTCATGCATGATTCCGCATCATTGGCTAGCACTGATTTGACCACGCGCTGCCTCAAAGAGAGGAAGTGGAAATGACAGCGATCTTGAGCTGTGGTCAGAACGTTCCCCGAAGCCCGTCGCTGTTTGTCGCTGTGTCTAGTGATCTGTGATCTCCCTCATTCACGCGTGATTCCGCATCTTTTCCTAGCGCTGATTTGAAGCACGCACTGCCTCAAAGAGAGGAAACGGAAATGACAGCGATCTTGAGCTGTGGTCAAAACGTTCCCCGAAGCCCGTCGCGGTTTGTCGCTGTGTCTAGTGATCTGTGATCTCCCTCATCCACGCGTGATTCCGCATCTTTTCCTAGCGCTGATTTGAAGCACGCGCTGCCTCAAAGAGAGGAAGTAGAAATTACAGCAATCTTGAGTTATGGCCAAGATGTTCGTCGAAGCCCGCCGCTGTATCTTGTGATCTGTGATCTTCATTCACGCATGATTCGGCATCATTTCCTATCGCTGATTTCAAGCATGCGCCGCCTCAAAGAGAGGAAGTGGAAATTACAGCTATCTTGAGCTGTGGTCAAAACGTTCCCCGAAGCACGTAGCTGTTTTTCGCTGTGTCTAGTGATCTGTGATCTCCCTCATTCACGCGTAATTCCGCATATTTTCCTAGCGCTGATTTGAAGCACGCGCTGCCTCAAAGAGAGGAATTGGAAATTACAGCAATCTTGAGCTATGGCCAAGATGTTCGTCGAAGCCCGCCGCGGTTTCTTGTGATCTGTGATCTCCCTCATTAACGCGTGATTCCGCATCATTTCCTAGCGCTGATTTGAAGCACGCGCTGCCTCAAAGACAGGAAGTTGAAATTACAGCGATATTGAGCTGTGGTCAAGGCGTTCCTCGAAGCCCGCCGCTGTATCTTGTGATCTGTGATCTCCCTCATTAACGCGTGATTCCGCATCTTTTCCTAGCGCTGATTTGAAGCACGCGCTGCCTCAAAGAGAGGAAGTTGAAATTACAGCGATCTTAAGCTGTGGTCAAAACGTTCCCTGAAGCCCGTCGCGGTTTGTCGCTGTGTCTTGTGATCTGTGATCTCCTTCATTCACGCATCATTCCGCATCATTGCCTAGCGCTGCTTTGAAGCACGCGCCGCCTCAAAGAGAGGAATTGGAAATTATAGCGATCTTGAGCTGTGCTCAAGACGTTCGTCGAAGCCCGGCGCTGTGTCTTATGAACTTTGATCTCGTTCATTCATGCATGATTCCGCATCGTTGCGTAGCACTGATTTGAGCACGCGCCGCCTCAAAGAGAGGAAGCGGAAATGACAGCGATCTTGAGCTGTGGTCAAAACGTTCTTCGAACCCCGGCGCTGTTTCTTGTGATCTTTGATCTGCTTCATTCATGCATGATTCCGCATCATTGCCTAGCACTGATTTGAGCACGCGCCGCCTCAAAGAGAGGAAGTGGAAATGACAGGAATCTTGAGCTGTGGTCAAAACGTTCCCCGAAGCCTGTCGCTGTTTGTCGCTGTGTCTTGTGATTTGTGATCTCCCTCATTCACGCGTGATTCCGCATCTTTTCCTATCGCTGGTTTGAAGCACGCGCTTCCTCAAAGAGAGGAAGTGGAAATTACAGCGATCTTGAGCTGTGGCCAAGATGTTCGTCGAAGCCCGCTGCTGTTTCTTGTGATCTGTGATCTCCTTCATTCACGCATGATTCCGCATCATTGCCTAGTGACGATTTGAAGCACGCGCCGCCTCAAACAGAGGAAGAGGAAAATACAGTGATCTCGAGCTGTGGTCAAGACGTTCGTCGAAGCTCGCCGCTGTATCTTGTGATCTGTGATCTCCCTCATTAACGCGTGATTCCGCATCATTGCCTAGCGCTGATTTGAAGCACGCGCCGCCTCAAATAGAGGAAGTGGAAATTACAGCGATCTTGAGCTGTGGTCAAAACGTTCCCCGAAGCCCGTCACTGTTTATCGCTGTCTTGTGATCTGTGATCTCCCTCATTCACGCGTGATTCCGCATCTTTTCCTAGCGCTGATTTGAAGCACGCGCTGCCTCAAAGAGAGGAAGTGGAAATTACAGCGATCTTGAGCTGTGGTCAAAACGTTCCCTGAAGCCCGTCGCGTTTTGTCGCTGTGTCTTGTGATCTGTGATCTCCCTCATTCACGCGTGATTCCGCATATTTTCCTAGCGCTGATTTGAAGCACGCGCTGCCTCAAAGAGAGGAAGTGGAAATTACAGCAATCTTGAGCTATGGCCAAGATGTTCGTCGAAGCCCGCCGCTGTATCTTGTGATCTGTGATCTCCTTCATTCACGCATGATTCCGCATCATTGCCTAGTGCTGATTTGAAGCACGCGCCGCCTCAAAGAGAGGAAGTGGAAATTACAGCGATTTTGAGCAGTGGTCAAGACGTTCCTCGAAGCCCGCCGCTGGTTCTTATGATCTGTGATCTCCCTCATTAACGCGTGATTCCGCATCATTTCCTAGCGCTGATTTGAAGCACGCGCTGCCTCAAAGAGAGGAAGTAGAAATTACAGCGATCTTGAGCTGTGGTCAAGGCGTTCCTCGAAGCCCGCCGCTGGTTTTTGTGATCTGTGATCTCCCTCATTAACGCGTGATTCCGCATCATTTCCTAGCGCTGATTTGAAGCACGCGCTGCCTAAAAGAGAGGAAGTGGAAATTACAGCGATCTTAAGCTGTGGTCAAAACGTTTCCCGAAGCCCGTCGCGGTTTGTCGCTGTGTCTTGTGATCTGTGATCTGTTTCATTCACGCATTATTCCGCATCATTGCCTAGCGCTGCTTTGAAGCACGCGCCGCCTCAAAGAGAGAAATTGGAAATTATAGCGATCTTGAGCTGTGCTCAAGACGTTCGTCGAAGCCCGGCGCTGTTTCTTGTGATCTGTGATCTCCCTCATTAACGCGTGATTCTGCATCATTGCTTTGCGCTGATTTGAAGCACGCGCTGCCTCAAAGAGGAAGTTGAAATTACAGCGATATTGAGCTGTGGTCAAATCGTTCCCCGAAGCCCGTCGCGGTTTGTCGCAGTGTCTTGTGATCTGTGATCTCCTTCATTCACGCATCATTCCGCATCATTGCCTAGCGCTGCTTTTGAAGCACGCGCCGCCTCAAAAAGAGGAATTGGAAATTATAGCGATCTTGAGCTGTGCTCAAGACGTTCGTCGAAGCCCGGCGCTGTGTCTTTTGATCTTTGATCTCGTGCATTCGTGCATGATTCCGCATCGTTGCCTAGCACTGATTTGAGCACGCGCCGCCTCAAAGTGAGGAAGTGGAAATTACAGCGATTTTGAGCTGTGGTCAAGACGTTCCTCGAAGCCCGCCGCTGGTTCTTGTGATCTGTGATCTCCCTCATTAACGCGTGATTCCGCATCATTTCCTAGCGCTGATTTGAAGCACGCGCTGCCTCAAAGAGAGGAAGTAGAAATTACAGCGATCTTGAGCTGTGGTCAAGGCGTTCCTCGAAGCCCGCCGCTGGTTTTTGTGATCTGTGATCTCCCTCATTAACGCGTGATTCCGCATCATTTCCTAGCGCTGATTTGAAGCACGCGCTGCCTCAAAGAGAGGAAGTGGAAATTACAGCGATCTTGAGCTGTGGTCAAAACGTTCCCCGAAGCCCGTCGCTGTTTGTCGCTGTGTCTTGTGATCTGTGATCTCCCTCATTCACGCGTGATTCCGCATCTTTTCCTAGCGCTGATTTGAAGCACGCGCTGCCTCAAAGAGAGGAAGTGGAAATTACAGCAATCTTGAGCTATGGCCAAGATGTTCGTCGAAGCCCGCCGCTGTATCTTGTGATCTGTGATCTCCCTCATTAACGCGTGATTCCGCATCATTTCCTAGCGCTTATTTGAAGCACGCGCTGACTCAAAGAGAGGAAGTAGAAATTACAGCGATCTTGAGCTGTGGTCAAGGCGTTCCTCGAAGCCCGCCGCTGGTTTTTGTGATCTGTGATCTCCCTCATTAACGCGTGATTCCGCATCATTTCCTAGCGCTGATTTGAAACACGCGCTGCTTCAAAGAGAGGAAGTGGAAATTACAGCGATCTTAAGCTGTGGTCAAAACGTTTCCCGAAGCCCGTCGCGGTTTGTCGCTGTGTCTTTTGATCTGTGATCTCCTTCATTCACGCATCATTCCGCATCATTGCCTAGCGCTGCTTTGAAGCACGCGCCGCCTCAAAGAGAGGAATTGGAATTATAGCGATCTTGAGCTGTGCTCAAGACGTTCGTCGAAGCCTGGCGCTGTTTCTTGTGATCTTTGATCTCCTTCATTCATGCATGATTCCGCATCTTTTCCTAGCGCTGATTTGAAGCACGCGCTGCCTCAAAAAGAGCAAGTGGAAATTACAGCGATCTTGAGCTGTGGTCAAAACGTTCCCCGAAGCCCGTCGTGGTTTGTCGCTGTGTCTTGTGATCTGTAATCTCCTTCATTCACGCATCATTCCGCATCATTGCCTAGCGCTGCTTTGAAGCACGCGCCGCCTCAAAAAGAGGAATTGGAAATTATAGCGATCTTGAGCTGTGCTCAAGACGTTCGTCGAAGCCCGGCGCTGTGTCTTGTGATCTTTGATCTCGTGCATTCATGCATGATTCCGCATCGTTGCCTAGCACTGATTTGAGCACGCGCCGCCTCAAAGAGACGAAGTGGAAATGACAGCGATCTTGAGCTGTGGTCAAAACGTTCATCGAAGCCCGGCGCTGTTTCTTGTGATCTTTGATCTGCTTCATTCATGCATGATTCCGCATCATTGCCTAGCACTGATTTGAGCACGCGCCGCCTCAAAGAGAGGAAGTGGAAATGACAGCGATCTTGAGCTGTGGTCAAAACGTTCCCCAAGCCCGTCGCTGTTTGTCGCTGTGCCTTGTGATCTGTGATCTCCTTCATTCACGCATCATTCCGCATCATTGCCTAGCGCTGCTTTGAAGCACGCGCCGCCTCAAAGAGAGGAATTGGAAATTATAGCGATCTTAAGCTGTGGTCAAAACGTTCCCCGAAGCCCGTCGCTGTTTGTCGCTGTGTCTTGTGATCTGTGATCTCCCTCATTCACGCGTGATTCCGCATCTTTTCCTATCGCTGATTTGAAGCACGCGCTGCCTCAAAGAGAGGAAGTGGAAATTACAGCGATCTTGAGCTGTGGTCAGGGCGTTCCTCGAAGCCTGCCACTGTTTATTGTGATCTTTGATTTCCTTCATTCACGCGTCATTCCGCATCATTACCTAGCTCTGATTTGAAGCACGCGCCGCCTCAAAGAGAGGAAGTGGAAATGACAGCGATCATGAGCTGTGGTCAAAACGTTCCCCGAAGCCTGTCGCTGTTTGTCGCTGTGTCTTGTGATCTGTGATTTCCCTCATTCACGCGTGATTCCGCATCTTTTCCTATCGCTGATTTGAAGCACGCGCCGCCTCAAAGAGGAATTGGAAATTATAGCGATCTAGAGCTGTGCTCAAGACGTTCGTCGAAGCCCGGCACTGTTTCTTGTGATCTTTGATCTCGTTCATTCATGCATGATTCCGCATCATTGCCTAGCACTGATTTGAGCACGCGCCGCCTCAAAGAGAGGAAGTGGAAATGACAGCGATCTTGAGCTGTGGTCAAAACGTTCCCCGAAGCCCGTCGCTGTTTGTCGCTGTGAATTGTGATCTGTTATCTCCTTCATTCACGCATCATTCCGCATCATTGCCTAGCGCTGCTTTGAAGCACGCGCCGCCTCAAAGAGGAATTGGAAATTATAGCGATCTAGAGCTGTGCTCAAGACGTTCGTCGAAGCCCGGCACTGTTTCTTGTGATCTTTGATCTCGTTCATTCATGCATGATTCCGCATCATTGCCTAGCACTGATTTGAGCACGCGCCGCCTCAAAGAGAGGAAGTGGAAATGACAGCGATCTTGAGCTGTGGTCAAAACGTTCCCCGAAGCCCGTCGCTGTTTTTTGCTGTGTCTAGTGATCTGTGATCTCCCTCATTCACGCGTGATTCCGCATCTTTTCCTAGCGCTGATTTGAAGCACGCGCTGCCTCAAAGAGAGGAAGTGGAAATGACAGCGATCTTGAGCTGTGGTCAAAACGTTCCCCGAAGCCCGTCGCTGTTTTTCGCTGTGTCTAGTGATCTGTGATCTCCCTCATTCACGCGTGATTCCGCATCTTTTCCTATCGCTGATTTGAAGCATTCGCCGCCTCAAAGAGAGAAATTCGAAATTATAGCGATCTTAAGCTGTGGTCAAAACGTTCCCCGAAGCCCGTCGCTGTTTGTCGCTGTGAATTGTGATCTGTTATCTCCTTCATTCACGCATCATTCCGCACCATTGCCTAGCGCTGCTTTGAAGCACGCGCCGCCTCAAAGAGAGGAATTGGAAATTATAGCGATCTAGAGCTGTGCTCAAGACGTTCGTCGAAGCCCGGCGCTGTTTCTTGTGATCTTTGATCTCGTTCATTCATGCATGATTCCGCATCATTGGCTAGCACTGATTTGAGCACGCGCCGCCTCAAAGAGAGGAAGTAGAAATGACAGCGATCTTGAGCTGTGGTCAAAACGTTCACCGAAGCCCGTCGCTGTTTGTCGCTGTGTCTAGTGATCTGTGATCTCCCTCATTCACGCGTGATTCCGCATCTTTTCCTAGCGCTGAATTGAAGCACGCGCTGCCTCAAAGAGAGGAAGTGGAAATGACAGCGATCTTGAGCTGTGGTCAAAACGTTCCCCGAAGCCCGTCGCTGTTTTTCGCTGTGTCTAGTGATCTGTGATCTCCCTCATTCACGCGTGATTCCGCATCTTTTCCTATCGCTGATTTGAAGCATTCGCCGCCTCAAAGAGAGGAATTGGAAATTATAGCGATCTTAAGCTGTGGTCAAAACGTTCCCCGAAGCCCGTCGCTGTTTTTCGCTGTGTCTAGTGATCTGTGATCTCCCTCATTCACGCGTGATTCCGCATCTTTTCCTATCGCTGATTTGAAGCATTCGCCGCCTCAAAGAGAGGAATTGGAAATTATAGCGATCTTAAGCTGCGGTCAAAACGTTCCCCGAAGCCCGTCGCTGTTTGTCGCTGTGAATTGTGATCTGTTATCTCCTTCATTCACGCATCATTCCGCACCATTGCCTAGCGCTGCTTTGAAGCATGCGCCGCCTCAAAGAGAGGAATTGGAAATTATAGCGATCTAGAGCTGTGCTCAAGACGTTCGTCGAAGCCCGGCGCTTTTTCTTGTGATCTTTGATCTCGTTCATTCATGCATGATTCCGCATCATTGGCTAGCACTGATTTGACCACGCGCTGCCTCAAATAGAGGAAGTGGAAATGACAGCGATCTTGAGCTGTGGTCAGAACGTTCCCCGAAGCCCGTCGCTGTTTGTCGCTGTGTCTAGTGATCTGTGATCTCCCTCATTCACGCGTGATTCCGCATCTTTTCCTAGCGCTGATTTGAAGCACGCACTGCCTCAAAGAGAGGAAACGGAAATGACAGCGATCTTGAGCTGTGGTCAAAACGTTCCCCGAAGCCCGTCGCGGTTTGTCGCTGTGTCTAGTGATCTGTGATCTCCCTCATCCACGCGTGATTCCGCATCTTTTCCTAGCGCTGATTTGAAGCACGCGCTGCCTCAAAGAGAGGAAGTAGAAATTACAGCAATCTTGAGTTATGGCCAAGATGTTCGTCGAAGCCCGCCGCTGTATCTTGTGATCTGTGATCTTCATTCACGCATGATTCGGCATCATTGCCTATCGCTGATTTCAAGCATGCGCCGCCTCAAAGAGAGGAAGTGGAAATTACAGCTATCTTGAGCTGTGGTCAAAACGTTCCCCGAAGCACGTAGCTGTTTTTCGCTGTGTCTAGTGATCTGTGATCTCCCTCATTCACGCGTAATTCCGCATCTTTTCCTAGCGCTGATTTGAAGCACGCGCTGCCTCAAAGAGAGGAATTGGAAATTACAGCAATCTTGAGCTATGGCCAAGATGTTCGTCGAAGCCCGCCGCGGTTTCTTGTGATCTGTGATCTCCCTCATTAACGCGTGATTCCGCATCATTTCCTAGCGCTGATTTGAAGCACGCGCTGCCTCAAAGACAGGAAGTTGAAATTACAGCGATATTGAGCTGTGGTCAAGGCGTTCCTCGAAGCCCGCCGCTGTATCTTGTGATCTGTGATCTCCCTCATTAACGCGTGATTCCGCATCTTTTCCTAGCGCTGATTTGAAGCACGCGCTGCCTCAAAGAGAGGAAGTGGAAATTACAGCGATCTTAAGCTGTGGTCAAAACGTTCCCTGAAGCCCGTCGCGGTTTGTCGCTGTGTCTTGTGATCTGTGATCTCCTTCATTCACGCATCATTCCGCATCATTGCCTAGCGCTGCTTTGAAGCACGCGCCGCCTCAAAGAGAGGAATTGGAAATTATAGCGATCTTGAGCTGTGCTCAAGACGTTCGTCGAAGCCCGGCGCTGTGTCTTATGAACTTTGATCTCGTTCATTCATGCATGATTCCGCATCGTTGCGTAGCACTGATTTGAGCACGCGCCGCCTCAAAGAGAGGAAGCGGAAATGACAGCGATCTTGAGCTGTGGTCAAAACGTTCTTCGAACCCCGGCGCTGTTTCTTGTGATCTTTGATCTGCTTCATTCATGCTTGATTCCGCATCATTGCCTAGCACTGATTTGAGCACGCGCCGCCTCAAAGAGAGGAAGTGGAAATGACAGGAATCTTGAGCTGTGGTCAAAACGTTCCCCGAAGCCTGTCGCTGTTTGTCGCTGTGTCTTGTGATTTGTGATCTCCCTCATTCACGCGTGATTCCGCATCTTTTCCTATCGCTGGTTTGAAGGACGCGCTTCCTCAAAGAGAGGAAGTGGAAATTACAGCGATCTTGAGCTGTGGCCAAGATGTTCGTCGAAGCCCGCTGCTGTTTCTTGTGATCTGTGATCTCCTTCATTCACGCATGATTCCGCATCATTGCCTAGTGACGATTTGAAGCACGCGCCGCCTCAAACAGAGGAAGAGGAAAATACAGTGATCTCGAGCTGTGGTCAAGACGTTCGTCGAAGCTCACCGCTGTATCTTGTGATCTGTGATCTCCCTCATTAACGCGTGATTCCGCATCATTGCCTAGCGCTGATTTGAAGCACGCGCCGCCTCAAATAGAGGAAGTGGAAATTACAGCGATCTTGAGCTGTGGTCAAAACGTTCCCCGAAGCCCGTCACTGTTTATCGCTGTCTTGTGATCTGTGATCTCCCTCATTCACGCGTGATTCCGCATCTTTTCCTAGCGCTGATTTGAAGCACGCGCTGCCTCAAAGAGAGGAAGTGGAAATTACAGCGATCTTGAGCTGTGGTCAAAACGTTCCCTGAAGCCCGTCGCGTTTTGTCGCTGTGTCTTGTGATCTGTGATCTCCCTCATTCACGCGTGATTCCGCATATTTTCCTAGCGCTGATTTGAAGCACGCGCTGCCTCAAAGAGAGGAAGTGGAAATTACAGCGATTTTGAGCAGTGGTCAAGACGTTCCTCGAAGCCCGCCGCTGGTTCTTGTGATCTGTGATCTCCCTCATTAACGCGTGATTCCGCATCATTTCCTAGCGCTGATTTGAAGCACGCGCTGCCTCAAAGAGAGGAAGTAGAAATTACAGCGATCTTGAGCTGTGGTCAAGGCGTTCCTCGAAGCCCGCCGCTGGTTTTTGTGATCTGTGATCTCCCTCATTAACGCGTGATTCCGCATCATTTCCAAGCGCTGATTTGAAGCACGCGCTGCCTAAAAGAGAGGAAGTGGAAATTACAGCGATCTTAAGCTGTGGTCAAAACGTTTCCCGAAGCCCGTCGCGGTTTGTCGCTGTGTCTTGTGATCTGTGATCTGTTTCATTCACGCATTATTCCGCATCATTGCCTAGCGCTGCTTTGAAGCACGCGCCGCCTCAAAGAGAGAAATTGGAAATTATAGCGATCTTGAGCTGTGCTCAAGACGTTCGTCGAAGCCCGGCGCTGTTTCTTGTGATCTTTGATCTCCTTCATTCATGCATGATTCCGCATCTTTTCCTAGCGCTGATTTGAAGCACGCGCTGCCTCAAAAAGAGCAAGTGGAAATTACAGCGATCTTGAGCTGTGGTCAAGGCGTTCCTCGAAGCCCGCCGCTGGTTTTTGTGATCTGTGATCTCCCTCATTAACGCGTGATTCCGCATCATTTCCTAGCGCTGATTTGAAACACGCGCTGCTTCAAAGAGAGGAAGTGGAAATTACAGCGATCTTAAGCTGTGGTCAAAACGTTTCCCGAAGCCCGTCGCGGTTTGTCGCTGTGTCTTTTGATCTGTGATCTCCTTCATTCACGCATCATTCCGCATCATTGCCTAGCGCTGCTTTGAAGCACGCGCCGCCTCAAAGAGAGGAATTGGAATTATAGCGATCTTGAGCTGTGCTCAAGACGTTCGTCGAAGCCTGGCGCTGTTTCTTGTGATCTTTGATCTCCTTCATTCATGCATGATTCCGCATCTTTTCCTAGCGCTGATTTGAAGCACGCGCTGCCTCAAAAAGAGCAAGTGGAAATTACAGCGATCTTGAGCTGTGGTCAAAACGTTCCCCGAAGCCCGTCGTGGTTTGTCGCTGTGTCTTGTGATCTGTGATCTCCTTCATTCACGCATCATTCCGCATCATTGCCTAGCGCTGCTTTGAAGCACGCGCCGCCTCAAAAAGAGGAATTGGAAATTATAGCGATCTTGAGCTGTGCTCAAGACGTTCGTCGAAGCCCGGCGCTGTGTCTTGTGATCTTTGATCTCGTGCATTCATGCATGATTCCGCATCGTTGCCTAGCACTGATTTGAGCACGCGCCGCCTCAAAGAGACGAAGTGGAAATGACAGCGATCTTGAGCTGTGGTCAAAACGTTCGTCGAAGCCCGGCGCTGTTTCTTGTGATCTTTGATCTGCTTCATTCATGCATGATTCCGCATCATTGCCTAGCACTGATTTGAGCACGCGCCGCCTCAAAGAGAGGAAGTGAAAATGACAGCGATCTTGAGCTGTGGTCAAAACGTTCCCCAAGCCCGTCGCTGTTTGTCGCTGTGCCTTGTGATCTGTGATCTCCTTCATTCACGCATCATTCCGCATCATTGCCTAGCGCTGCTTTGAAGCACGCGCCGCCTCAAAGAGAGGAATTGGAAATTATAGCGATCTTAAGCTGTGGTCAAAACGTTCCCCGAAGCCCGTCGCTGTTTGTCGCTGTGTCTTGTGATCTGTGATCTCCCTCATTCACGCGTGATTCCGCATCTTTTCCTATCGCTGATTTGAAGCACGCGCTGCCTCAAAGAGAGGAAGTGGAAATTACAGCGATCTTGAGCTGTGGTCAGGGCGTTCCTCGAAGCCTGCCACTGTTTATTGTGATCTTTGATTTCCTTCATTCACGCGTCATTCCGCATCATTACCTAGCTCTGATTTGAAGCACGCGCCGCCTCAAAGAGAGGAAGTGGAAATGACAGCGATCATGAGCTGTGGTCAAAACGTTCCCCGAAGCCTGTCGCTGTTTGTCGCTGTGTCTTGTGATCTGTGATTTCCCTCATTCACGCGTGATTCCGCATCTTTTCCTATCGCTGATTTGAAGCACGCGCTGCCTCAAAGAGAGGAAGTGGAAATTACAGCGATCTTGAGCTGTGGCCAAGATGTTCGTCGGATCCCGCCGCGGTTTCTTGTGATCTGTAATCTCCCTCACTCACGCGTGATTCCGCATCTTTTTCTAGCTCTGCTTCGAAGCACGCGCCGCCTCAAAGAGAGGAATTGGAAATTATAGCGATCTTAAGCTGTGGTCAAAACGTTCCCCGAAGCCCGTCGCTGTTTGTCGCTGTGAATTGTGATCTGTTATCTCCTTCATTCACGCATCATTCCGCATCATTGCCTAGCGCTGCTTTGAAGCACGCGCCGCCTCAAAGAGGAATTGGAAATTATAGCGATCTAGAGCTGTGCTCAAGACGTTCGTCGAAGCCCGGCACTGTTTCTTGTGATCTTTGATCTCGTTCATTCATGCATGATTCCGCATCATTGCCTAGCACTGATTTGAGCACGCGCCGCCTCAAAGAGAGGAAGTGGAAATGACAGCGATCTTGAGCTGTGGTCAAAACGTTCCCCGAAGCCCGTCGCTGTTTTTTGCTGTGTCTAGTGATCTGTGATCTCCCACATTCACGCGTGATTCCGCATCTTTTCCTAGCGCTGATTTGAAGCACGCGCTGCCTCAACGAGAGGAAGTGGAAATGACAGCGATCTTGAGCTGTGGTCAAAACGTTCCCCGAAGCCCGTCGCTGTTTTTCGCTGTGTCTAGTGATCTGTGATCTCCCTCATTCACGCGTGATTCCGCATCTTTTCCTATCGCTGATTTGAAGCATTCGCCGCCTCAAAGAGAGAAATTCGAAATTATAGCGATCTTAAGCTGTGGTCAAAACGTTCCCCGAAGCCCGTCGCTGTTTGTCGCTGTGAATTGTGATCTGTGATCTCCCTCATTCACGCGTGATTCCGCATCTTTTCCTAGCGCTGATTTGAAGCACGCACTGCCTCAAAGAGAGGAAACGGAAATGACAGCGATCTTGAGCTGTGGTCAAAACGTTCCCCGAAGCCCGTCGCGGTTTGTCGCTGTGTCTAGTGATCTGTGATCTCCCTCATCCACGCGTGATTCCGCATCTTTTCCTAGCGCTGATTTGAAGCACGCGCTGCCTCAAAGAGAGGAAGTAGAAATTACAGCAATCTTGAGTTATGGCCAAGATGTTCGTCGAAGCCCGCCGCTGTATCTTGTGATCTGTGATCTTCATTCACGCATGATTCGGCATCATTGCCTATCGCTGATTTCAAGCATGCGCCGCCTCAAAGAGAGGAAGTGGAAATTACAGCTATCTTGAGCTGTGGTCAAAACGTTCCCCGAAGCACGTAGCTGTTTTTCGCTGTGTCTAGTGATCTGTGATCTCCCTCATTCACGCGTAATTCCGCATCTTTTCCTAGCGCTGATTTGAAGCACGCGCTGCCTCAAAGAGAGGAATTGGAAATTACAGCAATCTTGAGCTATGGCCAAGATGTTCGTCGAAGCCCGCCGCGGTTTCTTGTGATCTGTGATCTCCCTCATTAACGCGTGATTCCGCATCATTTCCTAGCGCTGATTTGAAGCACGCGCTGCCTCAAAGACAGGAAGTTGAAATTACAGCGATATTGAGCTGTGGTCAAGGCGTTCCTCGAAGCCCGCCGCTGTATCTTGTGATCTGTGATCTCCCTCATTAACGCGTGATTCCGCATCTTTTCCTAGCGCTGATTTGAAGCACGCGCTGCCTCAAAGAGAGGAAGTGGAAATTACAGCGATCTTAAGCTGTGGTCAAAACGTTCCCTGAAGCCCGTCGCGGTTTGTCGCTGTGTCTTGTGATCTGTGATCTCCTTCATTCACGCATCATTCCGCATCATTGCCTAGCGCTGCTTTGAAGCACGCGCCGCCTCAAAGAGAGGAATTGGAAATTATAGCGATCTTGAGCTGTGCTCAAGACGTTCGTCGAAGCCCGGCGCTGTGTCTTATGAACTTTGATCTCGTTCATTCATGCATGATTCCGCATCGTTGCGTAGCACTGATTTGAGCACGCGCCGCCTCAAAGAGAGGAAGCGGAAATGACAGCGATCTTGAGCTGTGGTCAAAACGTTCTTCGAACCCCGGCGCTGTTTCTTGTGATCTTTGATCTGCTTCATTCATGCATGATTCCGCATCATTGCCTAGCACTGATTTGAGCACGCGCCGCCTCAAAGAGAGGAAGTGGAAATGACAGGAATCTTGAGCTGTGGTCAAAACGTTCCCCGAAGCCTGTCGCTGTTTGTCGCTGTGTCTTGTGATTTGTGATCTCCCTCATTCACGCGTGATTCCGCATCTTTTCCTATCGCTGGTTTGAAGCACGCGCTTCCTCAAAGAGAGGAAGTGGAAATTACAGCGATCTTGAGCTGTGGCCAAGATGTTCGTCGAAGCCCGCTGCTGTTTCTTGTGATCTGTGATCTCCTTCATTCACGCATGATTCCGCATCATTGCCTAGTGACGATTTGAAGCACGCGCCGCCTCAAACAGAGGAAGAGGAAAATACAGTGATCTCGAGCTGTGGTCAAGACGTTCGTCGAAGCTCGCCGCTGTATCTTGTGATCTGTGATCTCCCTCATTAACGCGTGATTCCGCATCATTGCCTAGCGCTGATTTGAAGCACGCGCCGCCTCAAATAGAGGAAGTGGAAATTACAGCGATCTTGAGCTGTGGTCAAAACGTTCCCCGAAGCCCGTCACTGTTTATCGCTGTCTTGTGATCTGTGATCTCCCTCATTCACGCGTGATTCCGCATCTTTTCCTAGCGCTGATTTGAAGCACGCGCTGCCTCAAAGAGAGGAAGTGGAAATTACAGCGATCTTGAGCTGTGGTCAAAACGTTCCCTGAAGCCCGTCGCGTTTTGTCGCTGTGTCTTGTGATCTGTGATCTCCCTCATTCACGCGTGATTCCGCATATTTTCCTAGCGCTGATTTGAAGCACGCGCTGCCTCAAAAAGAGCAAGTGGAAATTACAGCGATCTTGAGCTGTGGTCAAGGCGTTCCTCGAAGCCCGCCGCTGGTTTTTGTGATCTGTGATCTCCCTCATTAACGCGTGATTCCGCATCATTTCCTAGCGCTGATTTGAAACACGCGCTGCTTCAAAGAGAGGAAGTGGAAATTACAGCGATCTTAAGCTGTGGTCAAAACGTTTCCCGAAGCCCGTCGCGGTTTGTCGCTGTGTCTTTTGATCTGTGATCTCCTTCATTCACGCATCATTCCGCATCATTGCCTAGCGCTGCTTTGAAGCACGCGCCGCCTCAAAGAGAGGAATTGGAATTATAGCGATCTTGAGCTGTGCTCAAGACGTTCGTCGAAGCCTGGCGCTGTTTCTTGTGATCTTTGATCTCCTTCATTCATGCATGATTCCGCATCTTTTCCTAGCGCTGATTTGAAGCACGCGCTGCCTCAAAAAGAGCAAGTGGAAATTACAGCGATCTTGAGCTGTGGTCAAAACGTTCCCCGAAGCCCGTCGTGGTTTGTCGCTGTGTCTTGTGATCTGTGATCTCCTTCATTCACGCATCATTCCGCATCATTGCCTAGCGCTGCTTTGAAGCACGCGCCGCCTCAAAAAGAGGAATTGGAAATTATAGCGATCTTGAGCTGTGCTCAAGACGTTCGTCGAAGCCCGGCGCTGTGTCTTGTGATCTTTGATCTCGTGCATTCATGCATGATTCCGCATCGTTGCCTAGCACTGATTTGAGCACGCGCCGCCTCAAAGAGACGAAGTGGAAATGACAGCGATCTTGAGCTGTGGTCAAAACGTTCGTCGAAGCCCGGCGCTGTTTCTTGTGATCTTTGATCTGCTTCATTCATGCATGATTCCGCATCATTGCCTAGCACTGATTTGAGCACGCGCCGCCTCAAAGAGAGGAAGTGAAAATGACAGCGATCTTGAGCTGTGGTCAAAACGTTCCCCAAGCCCGTCGCTGTTTGTCGCTGTGCCTTGTGATCTGTGATCTCCTTCATTCACGCATCATTCCGCATCATTGCCTAGCGCTGCTTTGAAGCACGCGCCGCCTCAAAGAGAGGAATTGGAAATTATAGCGATCTTAAGCTGTGGTCAAAACGTTCCCCGAAGCCCGTCGCTGTTTGTCGCTGTGTCTTGTGATCTGTGATCTCCCTCATTCACGCGTGATTCCGCATCTTTTCCTATCGCTGATTTGAAGCACGCGCTGCCTCAAAGAGAGGAAGTGGAAATTACAGCGATCTTGAGCTGTGGTCAGGGCGTTCCTCGAAGCCTGCCACTGTTTATTGTGATCTTTGATTTCCTTCATTCACGCGTCATTCCGCATCATTACCTAGCTCTGATTTGAAGCACGCGCCGCCTCAAAGAGAGGAAGTGGAAATGACAGCGATCATGAGCTGTGGTCAAAACGTTCCCCGAAGCCTGTCGCTGTTTGTCGCTGTGTCTTGTGATCTGTGATTTCCCTCATTCACGCGTGATTCCGCATCTTTTCCTATCGCTGATTTGAAGCACGCGCTGCCTCAAAGAGAGGAAGTGGAAATTACAGCGATCTTGAGCTGTGGCCAAGATGTTCGTCGGATCCCGCCGCGGTTTCTTGTGATCTGTAATCTCCCTCACTCACGCGTGATTCCGCATCTTTTTCTAGCTCTGCTTCGAAGCACGCGCCGCCTCAAAGAGAGGAATTGGAAATTATAGCGATCTTAAGCTGTGGTCAAAACGTTCCCCGAAGCCCGTCGCTGTTTGTCGCTGTGAATTGTGATCTGTTATCTCCTTCATTCACGCATCATTCCGCATCATTGCCTAGCGCTGCTTTGAAGCACGCGCCGCCTCAAAGAGGAATTGGAAATTATAGCGATCTAGAGCTGTGCTCAAGACGTTCGTCGAAGCCCGGCACTGTTTCTTGTGATCTTTGATCTCGTTCATTCATGCATGATTCCGCATCATTGCCTAGCACTGATTTGAGCACGCGCCGCCTCAAAGAGAGGAAGTGGAAATGACAGCGATCTTGAGCTGTGGTCAAAACGTTCCCCGAAGCCCGTCGCTGTTTTTTGCTGTGTCTAGTGATCTGTGATCTCCCTCATTCACGCGTGATTTCGCATCTTTTCCTAGCGCTGATTTGAAGCACGCGCTGCCTCAAAGAGAGGAAGTGGAAATGACAGCGATCTTGAGCTGTGGTCAAAACGTTCCCCGAAGCCCGTCGCTGTTTTTCGCTGTGTCTAGTGATCTGTGATCTCCCTCATTCACGCGTGATTCCGCATCTTTTCCTATCGCTGATTTGAAGCATTCGCCGCCTCAAAGAGAGAAATTCGAAATTATAGCGATCTTAAGCTGTGGTCAAAACGTTCCCCGAAGCCCGTCGCTGTTTGTCGCTGTGAATTGTGATCTGTTATCTCCTTCATTCACGCATCATTCCGCACCATTGCCTAGCGCTGCTTTGAAGCACGCGCCGCCTCAAAGAGAGGAATTGGAAATTATAGCGATCTAGAGCTGTGCTCAAGACGTTCGTCGAAGCCCGGCGCTGTTTCTTGTGATCTTTGATCTCGTTCATTCATGCATGATTCCGCATCATTGGCTAGCACTGATTTGAGCACGCGCCGCCTCAAAGAGAGGAAGTAGAAATGACAGCGATCTTGAGCTGTGGTCAAAACGTTCACCGAAGCCCGTCGCTGTTTGTCGCTGTGTCTAGTGATCTGTGATCTCCCTCATTCACGCGTGATTCCGCATCTTTTCCTAGCGCTGAATTGAAGCACGCACTGCCTCAAAGAGAGGAAGTGGAAATGACAGCGATCTTGAGCTGTGGTCAAAACGTTCCCCGAAGCGCGTCGCGGTTTGTCGCTGTGTCTAGTGATCTGTGATCTCCCTTATCAACGCCTGATTCCGCGTCTTTTCCTAGCGCTGATTTGAAGCACGCGCTGCCTCAAAGAGAGGAAGTAGAAATTACAGCAATCTGGAGTTATGGCCAAGATGTTCGTCGAAGCCCGCCGCTGTATCTTGTGATCTGTGATCTTCATTCACGCATGATTCGGCATCATTGCCTAGCGCTGATTTCAAGCATGCGCCGCCTCAAAGAGAGGAAGTGGAAATTACAGCTATCTTGAGCTGTGGTCAAAACGTTCTCCGAAGCCCGTCGCTGTTTGTCGCTGTGTCTAGTGATCTGTGATCTCCCTCATTCACGCGTAATTCCGCATCTTTTCCTAACGCTGATTTGAAGCACGCGCTGCCTCAAAGAGAGGAAGTGGAAATTACAGCAATCTTGAGCTATGGCCAAGATGTTCGTCGAAGCCCGCCGCGGTTTCTTGTGATCTGTGATCTCCCTTATTAACGCGTGATTCCGCATCACTTCCTAGCGCTGATCTGAAGCACGCGTTGCCTCAAAGAGAGGAAGTTGAAATTACAGCGATATTGAGCTGTGGTCAAGGCGTTCCTCGAAGCCCGCCGCTGTATCTTGTGATCTGTGATCTCCCTCATTAACGCGTGATTCCGCATCTTTTCCTAGCGCTGATTTGAAGCACGGGCTGCCTCAAAGAGAGGAAGTGGAAATTACAGCGATCTTAAGCTGTGGTCAAAACGTTCGTCGAAGCCCGGCGCTGTTTCTTGTGATCTTTGATCTCCTTCATTCCTGCATGATTCCGCATCTTTTCCTAGCGCTGATTTGAAGCACGCGCTGCCTCAAAGAGAGGAAGTGGAAATTACAGCGATCTTGAGCTGTGGTCAAAACGTTCCCCGAAGCCCGTCGCGGTTTGTCGCTGTGTCTTGTGATCTGTGATCTCCTTCATTCACGCATCATTCCGCATCATTGCCTAGCGCTGCTTTGAAGCACGCGCCGCCTCAAAGAGAGGAATTGGAAATTATAGCGATCTTGAGCTGTGCTCAAGACGTTCGTCGAAGCCCGGCGCTGTGTCTTGTGAACTTTGATCTCGTTCATTCATGCATGATTCCGCATCGTTGCGTAGCACTGATTTGAGCACGCGCCGCCTCAAAGAGAGGAAGCGGAAATGACAGCGATCTTGAGCTGTGGTCAAAACGTTCGTCGAACCCCGGCGCTGTGTCTTGTAATCTGTGATCTCCCTCATTCACGCGTGATTCCGCATCTTTTCCTAGCGCTGATTTGAAGCACGCGCTGCCTCAAAGAGAGGAAGTGGAAATTACAGCGATCTTGAGCTGTGGTCAAAACGTTCCCTGAAGCCCGTCGCTGTTTGTCGCTGTGTCTTGTGATCTGTGATCTCCCTTATTCACGCGTGATTCCGCATCTTTTCCTAGCGCTGATTTGAAGCACGCGCTGCCTCAAAGAGAGGAAGTGGAAATTACAGCAATCTTGAGCTATGGCCAAGATGTTCGTCGAAGCCCGCCGCTCTATCTTGTGATCTGTGATCTCCTTCATTCACGCATGATTCCGCATCATTGCCTAGCGCTGATTTGAAGCACGCGCCGCCTCAAAGAGAGGAAGTGGAAATTACAGCGATTTTGAGCTGTGGTCAAGACGTTCCTCGAAGCCCACCGCTGGTTCTTGTGATCTGTGATCTCCCTCATTAACGCGTGATTCCGCATCATTTCCTAGCGCTGATTTGAAGCACGCGCTGCCTCAAAGAGAGGAAGTAGAAATTACAGCGATCTTGAGCTGTGGTCAAGGCGTTCCTCGAAGCCCGCCGCTGGTTTTTGTGATCTGTGATCTCCCTCATTAACGCGTGATTCCGCATCATTTCCTAGCGCTGATTTGAAGCACGCGCTGCCTCAAAGAGAGGAAGTGGAAATTACAGCGATCTTAAGCTGTGGTCAAAACGTTTCCCGAAGCCCGTCGCGGTTTGTCGCTGTGTCTTGTGATCTGTGATCTCCTTCATTCACGCATCATTCCGCATCATTGCCTAGCGCTGCTTTGAAGCACGCGCCGCCTCAAAGAGAGGAATCGGAAATTATAGCGATCTTGAGCTGTGCTCAAGACGTTCGTCGAAGCCCGGCGCTGTTTCTTGTGATCTTTGATCTCCTTCATTCATGCATGATTCCGCATCTTTTCCTAGCGCTGATTTGAAGCACGCGCTGCCTCAAAAAGAGCAAGTGGAAATTACAGCGATCTTGAGCTGTGGTCAAATCGTTCCCCGAAGCCCGTCGCGGTTTGTCGCAGTGTCTTGCGATCTGTGATCTCCTTCATTCACGCATCATTCCGCATCATTGCCTAGCGCTGCTTTGAAGCACGCGCCGCCTCAAAAAGAGGAATTGGAAATTATAGCGATCTTGAGCTGTGCTCAAGACGTTCGTCGAAGCCCGGCGCTGTGTCTTGTGATCTTTGATCTCGTGCATTCATGCATGATTCCGCATCGTTGCCTAGCACTGATTTGAGCACGCGCCGCCTCAAAGTGAGGAAGTGGAAATTACAGCGATTTTGAGCTGTGGTCAAGACGTTCCTCGAAGCCCGCCGCTGGTTCTTGTGATCTGTGATCTCCCTCATTAACGCGTAATTCCGCATCATTTCCTAGCGCTGATTTGAAGCACGCGCTGCCTCAAAGAGAGGAAGTAGAAATTACAGCGATCTTGAGCTGTGGTCAAGGCGTTCCTCGAAGCCCGCCGCTGGTTTTTGTGACCTGTGATCTCCCTCATTAACGCGTGATTCCGCATCATTTCCTAGCGCTGATTTGAAGCACGCGCTGCCTCAAAGAGAGGAAGTGGAAATTACAGCGATCTTAAGCTGTGGTCAAAACGTTTCCCGAAGCCCGTCGCGGTTTGTCGCTGTGTCTTGTGATCTGTGATCTCCTTCATTCACGCATCATTCCGCATCATTGCCTAGCGCTGCTTTGAAGCACGCGCCGCCTCAAAGAGAGGAATTGGAAATTATAGCGATCTTGAGCTGTGCTCAAGACGTTCGTCGATGCCCGGCGCTGTTTCTTGTGATCTTTGATCTCCTTCATTCATGCATGATTCCGCATCTTTTCCTAGCGCTGATTTGAAGCACGCGCTGCCTCAAAAAGAGCACGTGGAAATTACAGCGATCTTGAGCTGTGGTCAAAACGTTCCCCGAAGTCCGTCGCGGTTTGTCGCAGTGTCTTGTGATCTGTGATCTCCTTCATTCACGCATCATTCCGCATCATTGCCTAGCGCTGCTTTGAAGCACGCGCCGCCTCAAAGAGAGGAATCGGAAATTATAGCGATCTTGAGCTGTGCTCAAGACGTTCGTCGAAGCCCGGCGCTGTTTCTTGTGATCTTTGATCTCCTTCATTCATGCATGATTCCGCATCTTTTCCTAGCGCTGATTTGAAGCACGCGCTGCCTCAAAAAGAGCAAGTGGAAATTACAGCGATCTTGAGCTGTGGTCAAATCGTTCCCCGAAGCCCGTCGCGGTTTGTCGCAGTGTCTTGCGATCTGTGATCTCCTTCATTCACGCATCATTCCGCATCATTGCCTAGCGCTGCTTTGAAGCACGCGCAGCCTCAAAAAGAGGAATTGGAAATTATAGCGATCTTGAGCTGTGCTCAAGACGTTCGTCGAAGCCCGGCGCTGTGTCTTGTGATCTTTGATCTCGTGCATTCATGCATGATTCCGCATCGTTGCCTAGCACTGATTTGAGCACGCGCCGCCTCAAAGTGAGGAAGTGGAAATTACAGCGATTTTGAGCTGTGGTCAAGACGTTCCTCGAAGCCCGCCGCTGGTTCTTGTGATCTGTGATCTCCCTCATTAACGCGTGATTCCGCATCATTTCCTAGCGCTGATTTGAAGCACGCGCTGCCTCAAAGAGAGGAAGTAGAAATTACAGCGATCTTGAGCTGTGGTCAAGGCGTTCCTCGAAGCCCGCCGCTGGTTTTTGTGACCTGTGATCTCCCTCATTAACGCGTGATTCCGCATCATTTCCTAGCGCTGATTTGAAGCACGCGCTGCCTCAAAGAGAGGAAGTGGAAATTACAGCGATCTTAAGCTGTGGTCAAAACGTTTCCCGAAGCCCGTCGCGGTTTGTCGCTGTGTCTTGTGATCTGTGATCTCCTTCATTCACGCATCATTCCGCATCATTGCCTAGCGCTGCTTTGAAGCACGCGCCGCCTCAAAGAGAGGAATTGGAAATTATAGCGATCTTGAGCTGTGCTCAAGACGTTCGTCGATGCCCGGCGCTGTTTCTTGTGATCTTTGATCTCCTTCATTCATGCATGATTCCGCATCTTTTCCTAGCGCTGATTTGAAGCACGCGCTGCCTCAAAAAGAGCACGTGGAAATTACAGCGATCTTGAGCTGTGGTCAAAACGTTCCCCGAAGTCCGTCGCGGTTTGTCGCAGTGTCTTGTGATCTGTGATCTCCTTCATTCACGCATCATTCCGCATCATTGCCTAGCGCTGCTTTGAAGCACGCGCCGCCTCAAAGAGAGGAATCGGAAATTATAGCGATCTTGAGCTGTGCTCAAGACGTTCGTCGAAGCCCGGCGCTGTTTCTTGTGATCTTTGATCTCCTTCATTCATGCATGATTCCGCATCTTTTCCTAGCGCTGATTTGAAGCACGCGCTGCCTCAAAAAGAGCAAGTGGAAATTACAGCGATCTTCAGCTGTGGTCAAATCGTTCCCCGAAGCCCGTCGCGGTTTGTCGCAGTGTCTTGTGATCTGTGATCTCCTTCATTCACGCATCATTCCGCATCATTGCCTAGCGCTGCTTTGAAGCACGCGCCGCCTCAAAAAGAGGAATTGGAAATTATAGCGATCTTGAGCTGTGCTCAAGACGTTCGTCGAAGCCCGGCGCTGTGTCTTGTGATCTTTGATCTCGTGCATTCATGCATGATTCCGCATCGTTGCCTAGCACTGATTTGAGCACGCGCCGCCTCAAAGTGAGGAAGTGGAAATCACAGCGATTTTGAGCTGTGGTCAAGACGTTCCTCGAAGCCCGCCGCTGGTTCTTGTGATCTGTGATCTCCCTCATTAACGCGTGATTCCGCATCATTTCCTAGCGCTGATTTGAAGCACGCGCTGCCTCAAAGAGAGGAAGTAGAAATTACAGCGATCTTGAGCTGTGGTCAAGGCGTTCCTCGAAGCCCGCCGCTGGTTTTTGTGACCTGTGATCTCCCTCATTAACGCGTGATTCCGCATCATTTCCTAGCGCTGATTTGAAGCACGCGCTGCCTCAAAGAGAGGAAGTGGAAATTACAGCGATCTTAAGCTGTGGTCAAAACGTTTCCCGAAGCCCGTCGCGGTTTGTCGCTGTGTCTTGTGATCTGTGATCTCCTTCATTCACGCATCATTCCGCATCATTGCCTAGCGCTGCTTTGAAGCACGCGCCGCCTCAAAGAGAGGAATTGGAAATTATAGCGATCTTGAGCTGTGCTCAAGACGTTCGTCGATGCCCGGCGCTGTTTCTTGTGATCTTTGATCTCCTTCATTCATGCATGATTCCGCATCTTTTCCTAGCGCTGATTTGAAGCACGCGCTGCCTCAAAGAGAGGAAGTAGAAATTACAGCGATCTTGAGCTGTGGTCAAGGCGTTCCTCGAAGCCCGCCGCTGGTTTTTGTGACCTGTGATCTCCCTCATTAACGCGTGATTCCGCATCATTTCCTAGCGCTGATTTGAAGCACGCGCTGCCTCAAAGAGAGGAAGTGGAAATTACAGCGATCTTAAGCTGTGGTCAAAACGTTTCCCGAAGCCCGTCGCGGTTTGTCGCTGTGTCTTGTGATCTGTGATCTCCTTCATTCACGCATCATTCCGCATCATTGCCTAGCGCTGCTTTGAAGCACGCGCCGCCTCAAAGAGAGGAATTGGAAATTATAGCGATCTTGAGCTGTGCTCAAGACGTTCGTCGATGCCCGGCGCTGTTTCTTGTGATCTTTGATCTCCTTCATTCATGCATGATTCCGCATCTTTTCCTAGCGCTGATTTGAAGCACGCGCTGCCTCAAAAAGAGCACGTGGAAATTACAGCGATCTTGAGCTGTGGTCAAAACGTTCCCCGAAGTCCGTCGCGGTTTGTCGCAGTGTCTTGTGATCTGTGATCTCCTTCATTCACGCATCATTCCGCATCATTGCCTAGCGCTGCTTTGAAGCACGCGCCGCCTCAAAAAGAGGAATTGGAAATTATAGCGATCTTGAGCTGTGCTCAAGTCGTTCGTCGAAGCCCGGCGCTGTGTCTTGTGATCTTTGATCTCGTGCATTCATGCATGATTCCGCATCGTTGCCTAGCACTGATTTGAGTACGCGCCGCCTCAAAGTGAGGAAGTGGAAATGACAGCGATCTTGAGCTGTGGTCAAAACGTTCGTCGAAGCCCGGCGCTGTTTCTTGTGATCTTTGATCTGCTTCATTCATGCATCATTGCCTAGCACTTATTTGAGCACGCGCCGCCTCAAAGAGAGGAAGTGGAAATGACAGCGATCTTGAGCTGTGGTCAAAACGTTCCCCAAGCCCGTCGCTGTTTGTCGCTGTGCCTTGTGATCTGTGATCTCCTTCATTCACGCATCATTCCGCATCATTGCCTAGCGCTGCTTTTAAGCACGCGCCGCCTCAAAGAGAGGAATTGGAAATTATAGCGATCTTAAGCTGTGGTCAAAACGTTCCCCGAAGCCCGTCGCTGTTTGTCGCTGTGTCTTGTGATCTGTGATCTCCTTCATTCACGCATCATTCCGCATCATTGCCTAGCGCTGACTTGAAGCACGCGCCGCCTCAAAGAGAGGAATTGGAAATTATAGCGATGTTGAGCTGTGCTCAAGACGTTTGTCGAAGCCCGGCGCTGTGTCTTGTGATCTTTGATCTCCTTCATTCATGCATGATTCCGCATCATTGCCTAGCACTGATTTGAGCACGCGCCGCCTCAAAGAGAGGAAGTGGAAATGACAGCGATCTTGAGCTGTGGTCAAAACGTTCCCCGAAGCCCGTCGCTGTTTGTCGCTGTGTCTTGTGATCTGTGATCTCCCTCATTCACGCGTGATTCCGCATCTTTTCCTATCGCTGATTTGCAGCACGCGCTGCCTCAAAGAGAGGAAGTGGAAATTACAGCGATCTTGAGCTGTGGCCAAGATGTTCGTCGAAGCCCGCTGCTGTTTCTTGTGATCTGTGATCTTCTTCATTCACGCATGATTCCGCATCATTGCCTAGTGACGATTTGAAGCACGCGCCGCCTCAAACAGAGGAAGAGGAAAATACAGTGATCTCGAGCTGTGGTCAAGACGTTCGTCGAAGCCCGCCACTGGTTCTTGTGATCTGTGATCTCACTCATTCCCGCATGTTTCGGCATTATGCCTAGCAGTGATTTGAAGCACGCGCCGCCTGAAAGAGAAGTGGAAATGACAGTAATCTTGAGCTATCGTCAAGACGTTCGTCGAAGCTCGCCGCTGTATCTTGTGATCTGTGATCTCCCTCTTTAACGCGTGATTCCGCATCATTGCCTAGCGCTGACTTGAAGCACGCGCCGCCTCAAATAGAGGAAGTGGAAATTACAGCGATCTTGAGCTGTGGTCAAAACGTTCTCCGAAGCCCGTCGCTGTTTGTCGCTGTGTCTTGTGATCTGTGATCTCCCTCATTCACGCGTGATTCCGCATCTTTTCCTAGCGCTGATTTGAAGCACGCGCTGCCTCAAAGAGAGGAAGGGGAAATTACAGCGATTTTGAGCTGTGGTCAAGACGTTCCTCGAAGCCCGCCGCTGGTTCTTGTGATCTGTGATCTCCCTCATTAACGCGTGATTCCGCATCATTTCCTAGCGCTGATTTGAAGCACGCGCTGCCTCAAAGAGAGGAAGTAGAAATTACAGCGATCTTGAGCTGTGGTCAAGGCGTTCCTCGAAGCCCGCCGCTGGTTTTTGTGATCTGTGATCTCCCTCATTAACGCGTGATTCCGCATCTTTTCCTATCGCTGATTTGAAGCACGCGCTGCCTCAAAGAGAGGAAGTGGGAATTACATCGATCTTGAGCTGTGGCCAAGATGTTCGTCGGATCCCGCCGCGGTTTCATGTGATCTGTGATCTCCCTCACTCACGCGTGATTCCGCATCTTTTTCTAGCTCTGCTTCGAAGCACGCGCCGCCTCAAAGAGAGGAATTGGAAATTATAGCGATCTTAGGCTGTGGTCAAAACGTTCCACGAAGCCCGTCGTTGTTTGTCGCTGTGAATTGTGATCTGTTATCTCCTTCATTCACGCATCATTCCGCATCATTGCCTAGCGCTGCTTTGAAGCACGCGCCGCCTGAAAGAGAGGAATTGGAAATTATAGCGATCTTGAGCTGTGCTCAAGACGTTCGTCGAAGCCCGGCGCTGTGTCTTGTGATCTTTGATCTCGTTCATTCATGCATGATTCCGCATCGTTGCGTAGCACTGATTTGAGCACGCGCCGCCTCAAAGAGAGGAAGCGGAAATGACAGCGATCTTGAGCTGTGGTCAAAACGTTCGTCGAAGCCCGGTGCTGTTTCTTGTGATCTTTGATCTGCTTCATTCATGCATGATTCCGCATCATTGCCTAGCACTGATTTGAGCACGCGCCGCCTCAAAGAGAGGAAGTGGAAATGACAGCGATCTTGAGCTGTGGTCAAAACGTTCCCCGAAGCCTGTCGCTGTTTGTCGCTGTGTCTTGTGATTTGTGATCTCCCTCATTCACGCGTGATTCCGCATCTTTTCCTATCGCTGATTTGAAGCACGCGCTTCCTCAAAAAGAGGAATTGGAAATTACAGCGATCTTGAGCTGTGTCCAAGATGTTCGTCGAAGCCCGGCGCTGTTTCTTGTGATCTTTGATCTCCCTCATTCACGCGTGATTCCGCATCTTTTCCTAGCGCTGAATTGAAGCACGCACTGCCTCAAAGAGAGGAAGTGGAAATGACAGCGATCTTGAGCTGTGGTCAAAACGTTCCCCGAAGCCTGTCGCGGTTTGTCGCTGTGTCTAGTGATCTGTGATCTCCCTTATCAACGCCTGATTCCGCATCTTTTCCTAGCGCTGATTTGAAGCACGCGCTGCCTCAAAGAGAGGAAGTAGAAATTACAGCAATCTGGAGTTATGGCCAAGATGTTCGTCGAAGCCCGCCGCTGTATCTTGTGATCTGTGATCTTCATTCACGCATGATTCGGCATCATTGCCTAGCGCTGATTTCAAGCATGCGCCGCCTCAAAGAGAGGAAGTGGAAATTACAGCTATCTTGAGCTGTGGTCAAAACGTTCTCCGAAGCCCGTCGCTGTTTGTCGCTGTGTCTAGTGATCTGTGATCTCCCTCATTCACGCGTAATTCCGCATCTTTTCCTAGCGCTGATTTGAAGCACGCGCTGCCTCAAAGAGAGGAAGTGGAAATTACAGCAATCTTGAGCTATGGCCAAGATGTTCGTCGAAGCCCGCCGCGGTTTCTTGTGATCTGTGATCTCCCTTATTAACGCGTGATTCCGCATCATTTCCTAGCGCTGATCTGAAGCACGCGCTGCCTCAAAGAGAGGAAGTTGAAATTACAGCGATATTGAGCTGTGGTCAAGGCGTTCCTCGAAGCCCGCCGCTGTATCTTGTTATCTGTGATCTCCCTCATTAACGCGTGATTCCGCATCTTTTCCTAGCGCTGATTTGAAGCACGGGCTGCCTCAAAGAGAGGAAGTGGAAATTACAGCGATCTTAAGCTGTGGTCAAAACGTTCCCCGAAGCCCGTCGCGGTTTGTCGCTGTCTCTTGTGATCTGTGATCTCCTTCATTCACGCATCATTCCGCATCATTGCCTATAGCGCTGCTTTGAAGCACGCGCCGCCTCAAAGAGAGGAATTGGAAATTATAGCGATCTTGAGCTGTGCTCAAGACGTTCGTCGAAGCCCGGCGCTGTTTCTTGTGATCTTTGATCTCCTTCATTCCTGCATGATTCCGCATCTTTTCCTAGCGCTGATTTGAAGCACGCGCTGCCTCAAAGAGAGGAAGTGGAAATTACAGCGATCTTGAGCTGTGGTCAAAACGTTCCCCGAAGCCCGTCGCGGTTTGTCGCTGTGTCTTGTGATCTGTGATCTCCTTCATTCACGCATCATTCCGCATCATTGCCTAGCGCTGCTTTGAAGCACGCGCCGCCTCAAAGAGAGGAATTGGAAATTATAGCGATCTTGAGCTGTGCTCAAGACGTTCGTTGAAGCCCGGCGCTGTGTCTTGTGAACTTTGATCTCGTTCATTCATGCATGATTCCGCATCGTTGCGTAGCACTGATTTGAGCACGCGCCGCCTCAAAGAGAGGAAGCGGAAATGACAGCGATCTTGAGCTGTGGTCAAAACGTTCGTGGAACCCCGGCGCTGTGTCTTGTAATCTGTGATCTCCCTCATTCACGCGTGATTCCGCATCTTTTCCTAGCGCTGATTTGAAGCACGCGCTGCCTCAAAGAGAGGAAGTGGAAATTACAGCGATCTTGAGCTGTGGTCAAAACGTTCCCTGAAGCCCGTCGCAGTTTGTCGCTGTGTCTTGTGATCTGTGATCTCCCTTATTCACGCGTGATTCCGCATCTTTTCCTAGCGCTGATTTGAAGCACGCGCTGCCTCAAAGAGAGGAAGTGGAAATTACAGCAATCTTGAGCTATGGCCAAGATGTTCGTCGAAGCCCGCCGCTGTATCTTGTGATCTGTGATCTCCTTAATTCACGCATGATTCCGCATCATTGCCTAGCGTTGATTTGAAGCACGCGCCGCCTCAAAGAGAGGAAGTGGAAATTACAGCGATTTTGAGCTGTGGTCAAGACGTTCCTCGAAGCCCGCCGCTGGTTCTTGTGATCTGTGATCTCCCTCATTAACGCGTGATTCCGCATCATTTCCTAGCGCTGATTTGAAGCACGCGCTGCCTCAAAGAGAGGAAGTAGAAATTACAGCGATTTTGAGCTGTGGTCAAGGCGTTCCTCGAAGCCCGCCGCTGGTTTTTGTGATCTGTGATCTCCCTCATTAACGCGTGATTCCGCATCATTTCTTAGCGCTGATTTGAAGCACGCGCTGCCTCAAAGAGAGGAAGTGGAAATTACAGCGATCTTAAGCTGTGGTCAAAACGTTTCCCGAAGCCCGTCGCGGTTTGTCGCTGTGTCTTGTGATCTGTGATCTCCTTCATTCACGCATCATTCCGCATCATTGCCTAGCGCTGCTTTGAAGCACGCGCCGCCTCAAAGAGAGGAATCGGAAATTATAGCGATCTTGAGCTGTGCTCAAGACGTTCTTCGAAGCCCGGCGCTGTTTCTTGTGATCTTTGATCTCCTTCATTCATGCATGATTCCGCATCTTTTCCTAGCGCTGATTTGAAGCACGCGCTGCCTCAAAAAGAGCAAGTGGAAATTACAGCGATCTTGAGCTGTGGTCAAATCGTTCCCCGAAGCCCGTCGCGGTTTGTCGCAGTGTCTTGTGATCTGTGATCTCCTTCATTCACGCATCATTCCGCATCATTGCCTAGCGCTGCTTTGAAGCACGCGCCGCCTCAAAAAGAGGAATTGGAAATTATAGCGATCTTGAGCTGTGCTCAAGACGTTCGTCGAAGCCCGGCGCTGTGTCTTGTGATCTTTGATCTCGTGCATTCATGCATGATTCCGCATCGTTGCCTAGCACTGATTTGAGCACGCGCCGCCTCAAAGTGAGGAAGTGGAAATTACAGCGATTTTGAGCTGTGGTCAAGACGTTCCTCGAAGCCCGCCGCTGGTTCTTGTGATCTGTGATCTCCCTCATTAACGCGTGATTCCGCATCATTTCCTAGCGCTGATTTGAAGCACGCGCTG
This sequence comes from Amblyomma americanum, assembly GCF_052857255.1. Lineage (NCBI taxonomy): Eukaryota > Metazoa > Arthropoda > Arachnida > Ixodida > Ixodidae > Amblyomma > Amblyomma americanum. The sequence goes on along the minus strand of NW_027526548.1, from coordinate 314,981 downwards.
CCTCAAAGAGAGGAAGTAGAAATTACAGCGATCTTGAGCTGTGGTCAAGGCGTTCCTCGAAGCCGGCCGCTGGTTTTTGTGACCTGTGATCTCCCTCATTAACGCGTGATTCCGCATCATTTCCTAGCGCTGATTTGAAGCACGCGCTGCCTCAAAGAGAGGAAGTGGAAATTACAGCGATCTTAAGCTGTGGTCAAAACGTTTCCCGAAGCCCGTCGCGGTTTGTCGCTGTGTCTTGTGATCTGTGATCTCCTTCATTCCCGCATCATTCCGCATCATTGCCTAGCGCTGCTTTGAATCACGCGCCGCCTCAAAGAAAGGAATTGGAAATTATAGCGATCTTGAGCTGTGCTCAAGACGTTCGTCGATGCCCGGCGCTGTTTCTTGTGATCTTTGATCTCCTTCATTCATGCATGATTCCGCATCTTTTCCTAGCGCTGATTTGAAGCACGCGCTGCCTCAAAAAGAGCACGTGGAAATTACAGCGATCTTGAGCTGTGGTCAAAACGTTCCCCGAAGTCCGTCGCGGTTTGTCGCAGTGTCTTGTGATCTGTGATCTCCTTCATTCACGCATCATTCCGCATCATTGCCTAGCGCTGCTTTGAAGCACGCGCCGCCTCAAAAAGAGGAATTGGAAATTATAGCGATCTTGAGCTGTGCTCAAGTCGTTCGTCGAAGCCCGGCGCTGTGTCTTGTGATCTTTGATCTCGTGCATTCATGCATGATTCCGCATCGTTGCCTAGCACTGATTTGAGCACGCGCCGCCTCAAAGTGAGGAAGTGGAAATGACAGCGATCTTGAGCTGTGGTCAAAACGTTCGTCGAAGCCCGGCGCTGTGTCTTGTGATCTTTGATCTCGTTCATTCATTCATGATTCCGCATCGTTGCGTAGCACTGATTTGAGCACGCGCCGCCTCAAAGAGAGGAAGCGGAAATGACAGCGATCTTGAGCTGTGGTCAAAACGTTCGTCGAAGCCCGGCGCTGTTTCTTGTGATCTTTGATCTGCTTCATTCATGCATGATTCCGCATCATTGCCTAGCACTGATTTGAGCACGCGCCGCCTCAAAGAGAGGAAGTGGAAATGACAGCGATCTTGAGCTGTGGTCAAAACGTTCCCCGAAGCCTGTCGCTGTTTGTCGCTGTGTCTTGTGATTTGTGATCTCCCTCATTCACGCGTGATTCCGCATCTTTTCCTAACGCTGATTTGAAGCACGCGCTTCCTCAAAAAGAGGAATTGGAAATTACAGCGATCTTGAGCTGTGTCCAAGATGTTCGTCGAAGCCCGGCGCTGTTTCTTGTGATCTTTGATCTCCCTCATTCACGCGTGATTCCGCATCTTTTCCTAGCGCTGAATTGAAGCACGCACTGCCTCAAAGAGAGGAAGTGGAAATGACAGCGATCTTGAGCTGTGGTCAAAACGTTCCCCGAAGCCCGTCGCGGTTTGTCGCTGTGTCTAGTGATCTGTGATCTCCCTTATCAACGCCTGATTCCGCATCTTTTCCTAGCGCTGATTTGAAGCACGCGCTGCCTCAAAGAGAGGAAGTAGAAATTACAGCAATCTGGAGTTATGGCCAAGATGTTCGTCGAAGCCCGCCGCTGTATCTTGTGATCTGTGATCTTCATTCACGCATGATTCGGCATCATTGCCTAGCGCTGATTTCAAGCATGCGCCGCCTCAAAGAGAGGAAGTGGAAATTACAGCTATCTTGAGCTGTGGTCAAAACGTTCTCCGAAGCCCGTCGCTGTTTGTCGCTGTGTCTAGTGATCTGTGATCTCCCTCATTCACGCGTAATTCCGCATCTTTTCCTAGCGCTGATTTGAAGCACGCGCTGCCTCAAAGAGAGGAAGTGGAAATTACAGCAATCTTGAGCTATGGCCAAGATGTTCGTCGAAGCCCGCCGCGGCTTCTTGTGATCTGTGATCTCCCTTATTAACGCGTGATTCCGCATCATTTCCTAGCGCTGATCTGAAGCACGCGCTGCCTCAAAGAGAGGAAGTGGAAATTACAGCTATCTTGAGCTGTGGTCAAAACGTTCTCCGAAGCCCGTCGCTGTTTGTCGCTGTGTCTAGTGATCTGTGATCTCCCTCATTCACGCGTAATTCCGCATCTTTTCCTAGCGCTGATTTGAAGCACGCGCTGCCTCAAAGAGAGGAAGTGGAAATTACAGCTATCTTGAGCTATGGCCAAGATGTTCGTCGAAGCCCGCCGCGGCTTCTTGTGATCTGTGATCTCCCTTATTAACGCGTGATTCCGCATCATTTCCTAGCGCTGATCTGAAGCACGCGCTGCCTCAAAGAGAGGAAGTTGAAATTACAGCGATATTGAGCTGTGGTCAAGGCGTTCCTCGAAGCCCGCCGCTGTATCTTGTGATCTGTGATCTCCCTCATTAACGCGTGATTCCGCATCTTTTCCTAGCGCTGATTTGAAGCACGGGCTGCCTCAAAGAGAGGAAGTGGAAATTACAGCGATCTTAAGCTGTGGTCAAAACGTTCCCCGAAGCCCGTCGCGGTTTGTCGCTGTGTCTTGTGATCTGTGATCTCCTTCATTCACGCATCATTCCGCATCATTGCCTAGCGCTGCTTTGAAGCACGCGCCGCCTCAAAGAGAGGAATTGGAAATTATAGCGATCTTGAGCTGTGCTCAAGACGTTCGTCGAAGCCCGGCGCTGTGTCTTGTGAACTTTGATCTCGTTCATTCATGCATGATTCCGCATCGTTGCGTAGCACTGATTTGAGCACGCGCCGCCTCAAAGAGAGGAAGCGGAAATGACAGCGATCTTGAGCTGTGGTCAAAACGTTCGTCGAACCCCGGCGCTGTGTCTTGTAATCTGTGATCTCCCTCATTCACGCGTGATTCCGCATCTTTCACCTAGCGCTGATTTGAAGCACGCGCTGCCTCAAAGAGAGGAAGTGGAAATTACAGCGATCTTGAGCTGTGGTCAAAACGTTCCCTGAAGCCCGTCGCTGTTTGTCGCTGTGTCTTGTGATCTGTGATCTCCCTTATTCACGCGTGATTCCGCATCTTTTCCTAGCGCTGATTTGAAGCACGCGCTGCCTCAAAGAGAGGAAGTGGAAATTACAGCAATCTTGAGCTATGGCCAAGATGTTCGTCGAAGCCCGCCGCTGTATCTTGTGATCTGTGATCTCCTTCATTCACGCATGATTCCGCATCATTGCCTAGCGCTGATTTGAAGCACGCGCCGCCTCAAAGAGAGGAAGTGGAAATTACAGCGATTTTGAGCTGTGGTCAAGACGTTCCTCGAAGCCCGCCGCTGGTTCTTGTGATCTGTGATCTCCCTCATTAACGCGTGATTCCGCATCATTTCCTAGCGCTGATTTGAAGCACGCGCTGCCTCAAAGAGGGGAAGTAGAAATTACAGCGATCTTGAGCTGTGGTCAAGGCGTTCCTCGAAGCCCGCCGCTGGTTTTTGTGATCTGTGATCTCCTTCATTCACGCATCATTCCGCATCATTGCCTAGCGCTGCTTTGAAGCACGCGCCGCCTCAAAGAGAGGAATCGGAAATTATAGCGATCTTGAGCTGTGCTCAAGACGTTCGTCGAAGCCCGGCGCTGTTTCTTGTGATCTTTGATCTCCTTCCTTCATGCATGATTCCGCATCTTTTCCTAGCGCTGATTTGAAGCACGCGCTGCCTCAAAAAGAGCAAGTGGAAACTACAGCGATCTTGAGCTGTGGTCAAATCGTTCCCCGAAGCCCGTCGCGGTTTGTCGCAGTGTCTTGTGATCTGTGATCTCCTTCATTCACGCATCATTCCGCATCATTGCCTAGCGCTGCTTTGAAGCACGCGCCGCCTCAAAAAGAGGAATTGGAAATTATAGCGATCTTGAGCTGTGCTCAAGACGTTCGTCGAAGCCCGGCGCTGTGTCTTGTGATCTTTGATCTCGTGCATTCATGCATGATTCCGCATCGTTGCCTAGCACTGATTTGGGCACGCGCCGCCTCAAAGTGAGGAAGTGGAAATTACAGCGATTTTGAGCTGTGGTCAAGACGTTCCTCGAAGCCCGCCGCTGGTTCTTGTGATCTGTGATCTCCCTCATTAACGCGTGATTCCGCATCATTTCCTAGCGCTGATTTGAAGCACGCGCTGCCTCAAAGAGAGGAAGTAGAAATTACAGCGATCTTGAGCTGTGGTCAAGGCGTTCCTCGAAGCCCGCCGCTGGTTTTTGTGACCTGTGATCTCCCTCATTAACGCGTGATTCCGCATCATTTCCTAGCGCTGATTTGAAGCACGCGCTGCCTCAAAGAGAGGAAGTGGAAATTACAGCGATCTTAAGCTGTGGTCAAAACGTTTCCCGAAGCCCGTCGCGGTTTGTCGCTGTGTCTTGTGATCTGTGATCTCCTTCATTCACGCATCATTCCGCATCATTGCCTAGCGCTGCTTTGAAGCACGCGCCGCCTCAAAGAGAGGAATTGGAAATTATAGCGATCTTGAGCTGTGCTCAAGACGTTCGTCGATGCCCGGCGCTGTTTCTTGTGATCTTTGATCTCCTTCATTCATGCATGATTCCGCATCTTTTCCTAGCGCTGATTTGAAGCACGCGCTGCCTCAAAAAGAGCACGTGGAAATTACAGCGATCTTGAGCTGTGGTCAAAGCGTTCCCCGAAGTCCGTCGCGGTTTGTCGCAATGTCTTGTGATCTGTGATCTCCTTCATTCACGCATCATTCCGCATCATTGCCTAGCGCTGCTTTGAAGCACGCGCCGCCTCAAAAAGAGGAATTGGAAATTATAGCGATCTTGAGCTGTGCTCAAGTCGTTCGTCGAAGCCCGGCGCTGTGTCTTGTGATCTTTGATCTCGTGCATTCATGCATGATTCCGCATCGTTGCCTAGCACTGATTTGAGCACGCGCCGCCTCAAAGTGAGGAAGTGGAAATGACAGCGATCTTGAGCTGTGGTCAAAACGTTCGTCGAAGCCCGGCGCTGTTTCTTGTGATCTTTGATCTGCTTCATTCATGCATCATTGCCTAGCACTTATTTGAGCACGCGCCGCCTCAAAGAGAGGAAGTGGAAATGACAGCGATCTTGAGCTGTGGTCAAAACGTTCCCCAAGCCCGTCGCTGTTTGTCGCTGTGCCTTGTGATCTGTGATCTCCTTCATTCACGCATCATTCCGCATCATTGCCTAGCGCTGCTTTGAAGCACGCGCCGCCTCAAAGAGAGGAATTGGAAATTATAGCGATCTTAAGCTGTGGTCAAAACGTTCCCCGAAGCCCGTCGCTGTCTGTCGCTGTGTCTTGTGATCTGTGATCTCCTTCATTCACGCATCATTCCGCATCATTGCCTAGCGCTGCTTTGAAGCACGCGCCGCCTCAAAGAGAGGAATTGGAAATTATAGCGATCTTAAGCTGTGGTCAAAACGTTCCCCGAAGCCCGTCGCTGTTTGTCGCTGTGTCTTGTGATCTGTGATCTCCTTCATTCACGCATCATTCCGCATCATTGCCTAGCGCTGACTTGAAGCACGCGCCGCCTCAAAGAGAGGAATTGGAAATTATAGCGATGTTGAGCTGTGCTCAAGACGTTCGTCGAAGCCCGGCGCTGTGTCTTGTGATCTTTGATCTCCTTCATTCATGCATGATTCCGCATCATTGCCTAGCACTGATTTGAGCACGCGCCGCCTCAAAGAGAGGAAGTGGAAATGACAGCGATCTTGAGCTGTGGTCAAAACGTTCCCCGAAGCCCGTCGCTGTTTGTCGCTGTGTCTTGTGATCTGTGATCTCCCTCATTCACGCGTGATTCCGCATCTTTTCCTATCGCTGATTTGCAGCACGCGCTGCCTCAAAGAGAGGAAGTGGAAATTACAGCGATCTTGAGCTGTGGCCAAGATGTTCGTCGAAGCCCGCTGCTGTTTCTTGTGATCTGTGATCTTCTTCATTCACGCATGATTCCGCATCATTGCCTAGTGACGATTTGAAGCACGCGCCGCCTCAAACAGAGGAAGAGGAAAATACAGTGATCTCGAGCTGTGGTCAAGACCTTCGTCGAAGCCCGCCACTGGTTCTTGTGATCTGTGATCTCACTCATTCCCGCATGTTTCGGCATTATGCCTAGCAGTGATTTGAAGCACGCGCCGCCTGAAAGAGAAGTGGAAATGACAGAAATCTTGAGCTATCGTCAAGACGTTCGTCGAAGCTCGCCGCTGTATCTTGTGATCTGTGATCTCCCTCTTTAACGCGTGATTCCGCATCATTGCCTAGCGCTGACTTGAAGCACGCGCCGCCTCAAATAGAGGAAGTGGAAATTACAGCGATCTTGAGCTGTGGTCAAAACGTTCCCCGAAGCCCGTCGCGGTTTGTCGCTGTGTCTAGTGATCTGTGATCTCCCTTATCAACGCCTGATTCCGCATCTTTTCCTAGCGCTGATTTGAAGCACGCGCTGCCTCAAAGAGAGGAAGTAGAAATTACAGCAATCTGGAGTTATGGCCAAGATGTTCGTCGAAGCCCGCCGCTGTATCTTGTGATCTGTGATCTTCATTCACGCATGATTCGGCATCATTGCCTAGCGCTGATTTCAAGCATGCGCCGCCTCAAAGAGAGGAAGTGGAAATTACAGCTATCTTGAGCTGTGGTCAAAACGTTCTCCGAAGCCCGTCGCTGTTTGTCGCTGTGTCTAGTGATCTGTGATCTCCCTCATTCACGCGTAATTCCGCATCTTTTCCTAGCGCTGATTTGAAGCACGCGCTGCCTCAAAGAGAGGAAGTGGAAATTACAGCAATCTTGAGCTATGGCCAAGATGTTCGTCGAAGCCCGCCGCGGCTTCTTGTGATCTGTGATCTCCCTTATTAACGCCTGATTCCGCATCATTTCCTAGCGCTGATCTGAAGCACGCGCTGCCTCAAAGAGAGGAAGTTGAAATTACAGCGATATTGAGCTGTGGTCAAGGCGTTCCTCGAAGCCCGCCGCTGTATCTTGTGATCTGTGATCTCCCTCATTAACGCGTGATTGCGCATCTTTTTATAGCGCTGATTTGAAGCACGGGCTGCCTCAAAGAGAGGAAGTGGAAATTACAGCGATCTTAAGCTGTGGTCAAAACGTTCCCCGAAGCCCGTCGCGGTTTGTCGCTGTCTCTTGTGATCTGTGATCTCCTTCATTCACGCATCATTCCGCATCATTGCCTATAGCGCTGCTTTGAAGCACGCGCCGCCTCAAAGAGAGGAATTGGAAATTATAGCGATCTTGAGCTGTGCTCAAGACGTTCGTCGAAGCCCGGCGCTGTTTCTTGTGATCTTTGATCTCCTTCATTCCTGCATGATTCCGCATCTTTTCCTAGCGCTGATTTGAAGCACGCGCTGCCTCAAAGAGAGGAAGTGGAAATTACAGCGATCTTGAGCTGTGGTCAAAACGTTCCCCGAAGCCCGTCGCGGTTTGTCGCTGTGTCTTGTGATCTGTGATCTCCTTCATTCACGCATCATTCCGCATCATTGACTAGCGCTGCTTTGAAGCACGCGCCGCCTCAAAGAGAGGAATTGGAAATTATAGCGATCTTGAGCTGTGCTCAAGACGTTCGTCGAAGCCCGGCGCTGTGTCTTGTGAACTTTGATCTCGTTCATTCATGCATGATTCCGCATCGTTGCGTAGCACTGATTTGAGCACGCGCCGCCTCAAAGAGAGGAAGCGGAAATGACAGCGATCTTGAGCTGTGGTCAAAACGTTCGTCGAACCCCGGCGCTGTGTCTTGTAATCTGTGATCTCCCTCATTCACGCGTGATTCCGCATCTTTTCCTAGCGCTGATTTGAAGCACGCGCTGCCTCAAAGAGAGGAAGTGGAAATTACAGCGATCTTGAGCTGTGGTCAAAACGTTCCCTGAAGCCCGTCGCTGTTTGTCGCTGTGTCTTGTGATCTGTGATCTCCCTTATTCACGCGTGATTCCGCATCTTTTCCTAGCGCTGATTTGAAGCACGCGCTGCCTCAAAGAGAGGAAGTGGAAATTACAGCAATCTTGAGCTATGGCCAAGATGTTCGTCGAAGCCCGCCGCTGTATCTTGTGATCTGTGATCTCCTTCATTCACGCATGATTCCGCATCTTTTCCTAGCGCTGATTTGAAGCACGCGCTGCCTCAAAGAGAGGAAGTGGAAATTACAGCGATCTTGAGCTGTGGTCAAAACGTTCCCCGAAGCCCGTCGCGGTTTGTCGCTGTGTCTTGTGATCTGTGATCTCCTTCATTCACGCATCATTCCGCATCATTGACTAGCGCTGCTTTGAAGCACGCGCCGCCTCAAAGAGAGGAATTGGAAATTATAGCGATCTTGAGCTGTGCTCAAGACGTTCGTCGAAGCCCGGCGCTGTGTCTTGTGAACTTTGATCTCGTTCATTCATGCATGATTCCGCATCGTTGCGTAGCACTGATTTGAGCACGCGCCGCCTCAAAGAGAGGAAGCGGAAATGACAGCGATCTTGAGCTGTGGTCAAAACGTTCGTCGAACCCCGGCGCTGTGTCTTGTAATCTGTGATCTCCCTCATTCACGCGTGATTCCGCATCTTTTCCTAGCGCTGATTTGAAGCACGCGCTGCCTCAAAGAGAGGAAGTGGAAATTACAGCGATCTTGAGCTGTGGTCAAAACGTTCCCTGAAGCCCGTCGCTGTTTGTCGCTGTGTCTTGTGATCTGTGATCTCCCTTATTCACGCGTGATTCCGCATCTTTTCCTAGCGCTGATTTGAAGCACGCGCTGCCTCAAAGAGAGGAAGTGGAAATTACAGCAATCTTGAGCTATGGCCAAGATGTTCGTCGAAGCCCGCCGCTGTATCTTGTGATCTGTGATCTCCTTCATTCACGCATGATTCCGCATCATTGCCTAGCGCTGATTTGAAGCACGCGCCGCCTCAAAGAGAGGAAGTGGAAATTACAGCGATTTTGAGCTGTGGTCAAGACGTTCCTCGAAGCCCGCCGCTGGTTCTTGTGATCTGTGATCTCCCTCATTAACGCGTGATTCCGCATCATTTCCTAGCCCTGATTTGAAGCACGCGCTGCCTCAAAGAGAGGAAGTAGAAATTACAGCGATCTTGAGCTGTGGTCAAGGCGTTCCTCGAAGCCCGCCGCTGGTTTTTGTGATCTGTGATCTCCCTCATTAACGCGTGATTCCGCATCATTTCCTAGCGCTGATTTGAAGCACGCGCTGCCTCAAAGAGAGGAAGTGGAAATTACAGCGATCTTAAGCTGTGGTCAAAACGTTTCCCGAAGCCCGTCGCGGTTTGTCGCTGTGTCTTGTGATCTGTGATCTCCTTCATTCACGCATCATTCCGCATCATTGCCTAGCGCTGCTTTGAAGCACGCGCCGCCTCAAAGAGAGGAATCGGAAATTATAGCGATCTTGAGCTGTGCTCAAGACGTTCGTCGAAGCCCGGCGCTGTTTCTTGTGATCTTTGATCTCCTTCATTCATGCATGATTCCGCATCTTTTCCTAGCGCTGATTTGAAGCACGCGCTGCCTCAAAAAGAGCAAGTGGAAATTACAGCGATCTTGAGCTGTGGTCAAATCGTTCCCCGAAGCCCGTCGCGGTTTGTCGCAGTGTCTTGTGATCTGTGATCTCCTTCATTCACGCATCATTCCGCATCATTGCCTAGCGCTGCTTTGAAGCACGCGCCGCCTCAAAAAGAGGAATTGGAAATTATAGCGATCTTGAGCTGTGCTCAAGACGTTCGTCGAAGCCCGGCGCTGTGTCTTGTGATCTTTGATCTCGTGCATTCATGCATGATTCCGCATCGTTGCCTAGCACTGATTTGAGCACGCGCCGCCTCAAAGTGAGGAAGTGGAAATTACAGCGATTTTGAGCTGTGGTCAAGACGTTCCTCGAAGCCCGCCGCTGGTTCTTGTGATCTGTGATCTCCCTCATTAACGCGTGATTCCGCATCATTTCCTAGCGCTGATTTGAAGCACGCGCTGCCTCAAAGAGAGGAAGTAGAAATTACAGCGATCTTGAGCTGTGGTCAAGGCGTTCCTCGAAGCCCGCCGCTGGTTTTTGTGACCTGTGATCTCCCTCATTAACGCGTGATTCCGCATCATTTCCTAGCGCTGATTTGAAGCACGCGCTGCCTCAAAGAGAGGAAGTGGAAATTACAGCGATCTTAAGCTGTGGTCAAAACGTTTCCCGAAGCCCGTCGCGGTTTGTCGCTGTGTCTTGTGATCTGTGATCTCCTTCATTCACGCATCATTCCGCATCATTGCCTAGCGCTGCTTTGAAGCACGCGCCGCCTCAAAGAGAGGAATTGGAAATTATAGCGATCTTGAGCTGTGCTCAAGACGTTCGTCGATGCCCGGCGCTGTTTCTTGTGATCTTTGATCTCCTTCATTCATGCATGATTCCGCATCTTTTCCTAGCGCTGATTTGAAGCACGCGCTGCCTCAAAAAGAGCACGTGGAAATTACAGCGATCTTGAGCTGTGGTCAAAACGTTCCCCGAAGTCCGTCGCGGTTTGTCGCAGTGTCTTGTGATCTGTGATCTCCTTCATTCACGCATCATTCCGCATCATTGCCTAGCGCTGATTTGCAGCACGCGCTGCCTCAAAGAGAGGAAGTGGAAATTACAGCGATCTTGAGCTGTGGCCAAGATGTTCGTCGAAGCCCGCTGCTGTTTCTTGTGATCTGTGATCTTCTTCATTCACGCATGATTCCGCATCATTGCCTAGTGACGATTTGAAGCACGCGCCGCCTCAAAGAGAGGAAGTGGAAATTACAGCGATTTTGAGCTGTGGTCAAGACGTTCCTCGAAGCCCGCCGCTGGTTCTTGTGATCTGTGATCTCCCTCATTAACGCGTGATTCCGCATCATTTCCTAGCGCTGATTTGAAGCACGGGCTGCCTCAAAGAGAGGAAGTAGAAATTACAGCGATCTTGAGCTGTGGTCAAGGCGTTCCTCGAAGCCCGCCGCTGGTTTTTGTGATCTGTGATCTCCCTCATTAACGCGTGATTCCGCATCATTTCCTAGCGCTGATTTGAAGCACGCGCTGCCTCAAAGAGAGGAAGTGGAAATTACAGCGATCTTAAGCTGTGGTCAAAACGTTTCCCGAAGCCCGTCGCGGTTTGTCGCTGTGTCTTGTGATCTGTGATCTCCTTCATTCACGCATCATTCCGCATCATTGCCTAGCGCTGCTTTGAAGCACGCGCCGCCTCAAAGAGAGGAATCGGAAATTATAGCGATCTTGAGCTGTGCTCAAGACGTTCGTCGAAGCCCGGCGCTGTTTCTTGTGATCTTTGATCTCCTTCATTCATGCATGATTCCGCATCTTTTCCTAGCGCTGATTTGAAGCACGCGCTGCCTCAAAAAGAGCAAGTGGAAATTACAGCGATCTTGAGCTGTGGTCAAATCGTTCCCCGAAACCCGTCGCGGTTTGTCGCAGTGTCTTGTGATCTGTGATCTCCTTCATTCACGCATCATTCCGCATCATTGCCTAGCGCTGCTTTGAAGCACGCGCCGCCTCAAAAAGAGGAATTGGAAATTATAGCGATCTTGAGCTGTGCTCAAGACGTTCGTCGAAGCCCGGCGCTGTGTCTTGTGATCTTTGATATCGTGCATTCACGCGTAATTCCGCATCTTTTCCTAGCGCTGATTTGAAGCACGCGCTGCCTCAAAGAGAGGAAGTGGAAATTACAGCAATCTTGAGCTATGGCCAAGATGTTCGTCGAAGCCCGCCGCGGCTTCTTGTGATCTGTGATCTCCCTTATTAACGCCTGATTCCGCATCATTTCCTAGCGCTGATCTGAAGCACGCGCTGCCTCAAAGAGAGGAAGTTGAAATTACAGCGATATTGAGCTGTGGTCAAGGCGTTCCTCGAAGCCCGCCGCTGTATCTTGTGATCTGTGATCTCCCTCATTAACGCGTGATTCCGCATCTTTTCCTAGCGCTGATTTGAAGCACGGGCTGCCTCAAAGAGAGGAAGTGGAAATTACAGCGATCTTAAGCTGTGGTCAAAACGTTCCCCGAAGCCCGTCGCGGTTTGTCGCTGTCTCTTGTGATCTGTGATCTCCTTCATTCACGCATCATTCCGCATCATTGCCTATAGCGCTGCTTTGAAGCACGCGCCGCCTCAAAGAGAGGAATTGGAAATTATAGCGATCTTGAGCTGTGCTCAAGACGTTCGTCGAAGCCCGGCGCTGTTTCTTGTGATCTTTGATCTCCTTCATTCCTGCATGATTCCGCATCTTTTCCTAGCGCTGATTTGAAGCACGCGCTGCCTCAAAGAGAGGAAGTGGAAATTACAGCGATCTTGAGCTGTGGTCAAAACGTTCCCCGAAGCCCGTCGCGGTTTGTCGCTGTGTCTTGTGATCTGTGATCTCCTTCATTCACGCATCATTCCGCATCATTGACTAGCGCTGCTTTGAAGCACGCGCCGCCTCAAAGAGAGGAATTGGAAATTATAGCGATCTTGAGCTGTGCTCAAGACGTTCGTCGAAGCCCGGCGCTGTGTCTTGTGAACTTTGATCTCGTTCATTCATGCATGATTCCGCATCGTTGCGTAGCACTGATTTGAGCACGCGCCGCCTCAAAGAGAGGAAGCGGAAATGACAGCGATCTTGAGCTGTGGTCAAAACGTTCGTCGAACCCCGGCGCTGTGTCTTGTAATCTGTGATCTCCCTCATTCACGCGTGATTCCGCATCTTTTCCTAGCGCTGATTTGAAGCACGCGCTGCCTCAAAGAGAGGAAGTGGAAATTACAGCGATCTTGAGCTGTGGTCAAAACGTTCCCTGAAGCCCGTCGCTGTTTGTCGCTGTGTCTTGTGATCTGTGATCTCCCTTATTCACGCGTGATTCCGCATCTTTTCCTAGCGCTGATTTGAAGCACGCGCTGCCTCAAAGAGAGGAAGTGGAAATTACAGCAATCTTGAGCTATGGCCAAGATGTTCGTCGAAGCCCGCCGCTGTATCTTGTGATCTGTGATCTCCTTCATTCACGCATGATTCCGCATCATTGCCTAGCGCTGATTTGAAGCACGCGCCGCCTCAAAGAGAGGAAGTGGAAATTACAGCGATTTTGAGCTGTGGTCAAGACGTTCCTCGAAGCCCGCCGCTGGTTCTTGTGATCTGTGATCTCCCTCATTAACGCGTGATTCCGCATCATTTCCTAGCGCTGATTTGAAGCACGCGCTGCCTCAAAGAGAGGAAGTGGAAATTACAGCGATCTTGAGCTGTGGTCAAGGCGTTCCTCGAAGCCCGCCGCTGGTTTTTGTGATCTGTGATCTCCCTCATTAACGCGTGATTCCGCATCATTTCCTAGCGCTGATTTGAAGCACGCGCTGCCTCAAAGAGAGGAAGTGGAAATTACAGCGATCTTAAGCTGTGGTCAAAACGTTTCCCGAAGCCCGTCGCGGTTTGTCGCTGTGTCTTGTGATCTGTGATCTCCTTCATTCACGCATCATTCCGCATCATTGCCTAGCGCTGCTTTGAAGCACGCGCCGCCTCAAAGAGAGGAATCGGAAATTATAGCGATCTTGAGCTGTGCTCAAGACGTTCGTCGAAGCCCGGCGCTGTTTCTTGTGATCTTTGATCTCCTTCATTCATGCATGATTCCGCATCTTTTCCTAGCGCTGATTTGAAGCACGCGCTGCCTCAAAAAGAGCAAGTGGAAATTACAGCGATCTTGAGCTGTGGTCAAATCGTTCCCCGAAGCCCGTCGCGGTTTGTCGCAGTGTCTTGTGATCTGTGATCTCCTTCATTCACGCATCATTCCGCATCATTGCCTAGCGCTGCTTTGAAGCACGCGCCGCCTCAAAAAGAGGAATTGGAAATTATAGCGATCTTGAGCTGTGCTCAAGACGTTCGTCGAAGCCCGGCGCTGTGTCTTGTGATCTTTGATCTCGTGCATTCATGCATGATTCCGCATCGTTGCCTAGCACTGATTTGAGCACGCGCCGCCTCAAAGTGAGGAAGTGGAAATTACAGCGATTTTGAGCTGTGGTCAAGACGTTCCTCGAAGCCCGCCGCTGGTTCTTGTGATCTGTGATCTCCCTCATTAACGCGTGATTCCGCATCATTTCCTAGCGCTGATTTGAAGCACGCGCTGCCTCAAAGAGAGGAAGTAGAAATTACAGCGATCTTGAGCTGTGGTCAAGGCGTTCCTCGAAGCCCGCCGCTGGTTTTTGTGACCTGTGATCTCCCTCATTAACGCGTGATTCCGCATCATTTCCTAGCGCTGATTTGAAGCACGCGCTGCCTCAAAGAGAGGAAGTGGAAATTACAGCGATCTTAAGCTGTGGTCAAAACGTTTCCCGAAGCCCGTCGCGGTTTGTCGCTGTGTCTTGTGATCTGTGATCTCCTTCATTCACGCATCATTCCGCATCATTGCCCAGCGCTGCTTTGAAGCACGCGCCGCCTCAAAGAGAGGAATTGGAAATTATAGCGATCTTGAGCTGTGCTCAAGACGTTCGTCGATGCCCGGCGCTGTTTCTTGTGATCTTTGATCTCCTTCATTCATGCATGATTCCGCATCTTTTCCTAGCGCTGATTTGAAGCACACGCTGCCTCAAAAAGAGCACGTGGAAATTACAGCGATCTTGAGCTGTGGTCAAAACGTTCCCCGAAGTCCGTCGCGGTTTGTCGCAGTGTCTTGTGATCTGTGATCTCCTTCATTCACGCATCATTCCGCATCATTGCCTAGCGCTGATTTGCAGCACGCGCTGCCTCAAAGAGAGGAAGTGGAAATTACAGCGATCTTGAGCTGTGGCCAAGATGTTCGTCGAAGCCCGCTGCTGTTTCTTGTGATCTGTGATCTTCTTCATTCACGCATGATTCCGCATCATTGCCTAGTGACGATTTGAAGCACGCGCCGCCTCAAAGAGAGGAAGTGGAAATTACAGCGATTTTGAGCTGTGGTCAAGACGTTCCTCGAAGCCCGCCGCTGGTTCTTGTGATCTGTGATCTCCCTCATTAACGCGTGATTCCGCATCATTTCCACGCGCTGATTTGAAGCACGGGCTGCCTCAAAGAGAGGAAGTAGAAATTACAGCGATCTTGAGCTGTGGTCAAGGCGTTCCTC